>NC_133316.1:253973-542189 GCF_012295235.1 Primulina huaijiensis
ATATATAAAAGGCGCGCTGTGCGGTGTGACCAAGAAGGAATAAGTTTCTAGAATTGTGAAGAAATGAGCTGATCTTAGACCCAAATTTTATATAACAAGATATAAGCGACCTCCAAACTCCTTGATTTTATTCTTTAATGAAAATCGAACATACACACATTGCTACATTTTTGTTTTGCACATCGTGACATGTAATTTGGAACAAACTATCTAAGGAAGCATGAATGATTCAAACATATCACAAATAATGTTCATTTGCATTCCCTTTATTTTAAGCAACCGCAAATATCCAAGGATGAACTGCAGATATATCATCCATCACTGTGATCAACAGAATTACTGATTCGTGAGTACGTGTCCACAGACAACAAAATTGTTGGGATTTATGCCAAAAAACAAATGATTTTAATTAATGTGAGAAATATTTCAATATTATTTTTGCATGCATGTTATTTGATGCTTTATAAATATCTGGAATCCCAAGATTATTATTATGTGATTTTAAATATTTGTATATAAGTGTTATATACATGAGGATAATATTTAAAATATAATGATCTAAATTTGTCCGCAATTAGAAATTAAGGTTGGGATCTTTAATTTAAAATTGTTAGCCTGGTTCATTTTAGAATGATCTTATCCGTATTATTATTAATGAGATTATTATGAAAACGCTTTGTATAATTTGATTATATAGGACTGGAGCATGATTAATTTTGAATCTCTTTAAATTTCCGTATCACATTGAGATTTCAATATTAATCAATGATGGTCATATATGAGTCGATCTTAATTCTGAGTAATTAATAAACTCCTATTTATGATATTGTGATTTTTCACATATCGAGTAATGACACAAATTATATGATGTCAAAGGTCTTGGTACATTGGAAATACAATAAAACAAATACCTTGGAATATTAATATAGAAGACGAAATCCATTCTTTCGTAAAAGAAGATAGATAAATGGTTCCCTTAAGTGTTGATTCGAGACTTGAATAATAAGAGCGCTCAATTAATGATTAGATCATAAACATATTATTCATTAGAGAATCAATGTGACTTAAGGAAAAAGATATAATTAAAGAGGTTAAGCGGAAATTACCTAACTTTAATTATGGACTATTTATGGAGGATTGATTCACATTCAGTGACTATATCAATGGACTATGCATTCTTGTTGAGTAATTTTATATCTATTTTTTCAAGAGTGCAATTCCAAGTTTATAGTGGAATAACTTTGGAATTAATAAAATTAATATATGTAAATTAAAGCGTTTAATTTATTATCAATTTTATTGGAGCTTGAAATTATAGGTCCATAGTTCTTCATGCCATATCCGATTTACTTCGAACACTTCAATTTCAATTTGTTTGGAAAATCGTAAAGAAAAATATTTTTATAGCGATACATTTATCTCATCTCAATCAATTGATTTTGAATTAATTGTCAAACAATATTTTGTGATAGAGATCACAAAAAGATATGAGTGGGTCTCATGTGAGACCGTCTCACGGATCTTAATCTGTGAGACGGGTCAACCCTGCTCATATTCACAATAAAAAGTATTACTCTTAGCATAAAAAGTAATATTTTTTCATGAATGACCCAAATAAGAGATCTGTCTCACAAATACGACCCGTGAGACCGTCTTACACAAGTTTTTGCCAAAGGGAATGGGTCTCATGTGAGATATACATTCCATATATTTAATTTTGAATTATTAATATCAATTATTTTCTCTTTGAAATATTTATTTGATAAATATTTGAGAAACTAATTTTTGAATTATGATGGAGATAAGATATATATATATGATATGGAATGATATATATATATAATATAATAATAGATTGAGTAGTGGAGGTTCTCCTCCACTTCAATCAAGTAAATCACTTCCCTCTTTTGAGGAAAGTGATATCCAATTTAAATAAAAAGCTGTTTTTATATCATATATAGAATATATGATATTGGGATGAAAAATCTTAACAAATTGAGAGATAATGTACATAATAATATTTTTTCTTGATTACGGTGTCTTAACTCAAAGTATTCCAATTCATTCGACAAAGGTATATTATATCTCTTGTTGATTATTTATTAAATTAATATAGGTATTGATCGTTCAACATTTTGGTGGAAAATGTTGTTTTATATGATTCGATCTATGCCAAGCTTTCGCAAAATATATTTTTTTTTTAAATTCGGTTTGAGAAACCAACACTGTGATCAACAGTATTACTGATTCGTGAGTACGTGTCCACGGACAACAAAAGTGGTGCTGCCACACGCGAATAGCATGGTTGCCAGAAGATGCTATTGTGAAAACCCGAATTTAATCCCGCTGCATGTGTCCCATCTAAAATTTCAAATTTGAAGCCAACGTTCTGACCTTTTCAAAATATAATTCTGCTAAATTTTTAAACTCCATTCCTTTTCCATTTAGAAGCCCTTTCAGTAGCCAATCTTCTGTCTAAGATTGAGCCTTTTGCAGCAGCCATATTTGAGGACATTAGAGTATCTAAGTTCGAAACCGTGCTGCAAAATCCTTGAAGCTAGCCAAGTTTCTGCCATCTTGAAGCTTTGCAAACAACCAAGTTCAAGGCATTCTAGCAACTTTCTTGTTCGACTTTTCAGTTAGTTCTTCCCTCATTTTTGAAGATAATAACCAGGTAAGTGGGCTTTTGGTATTTAAATTATTTTTATAAATTTTGCACACTTATATTTTTGTAAGTGAGCTTATATACACTTTTTAAAATAACGATTCTTTTGTTTTTTAAAACTCGATCGTACATTACTTGTTTCATATCCTTTCATTTTGTATATGTTTTGTTCTATGTGATTCCTTTGTTTTGCTATGAAATCTCGAAAATGCACTTTTAGGATTCAAATGAAAATTGATAAAGAAATTTGCGAAACATGATAAGATATGATCATGATGTGATGGTTTATAATAACCGATATGTGGACTCAATCCCTTAAAATATTAATAATTAGAGATTGATTAGTATACCATGGATAAAGATATGAATAACAGTGTCTTGTATAAGTTTATGCTTGAGTTATGATATGATGCCTTGCTTCGAATTATGTTTGTCTCATGTCTTGTTCATGTTACGAGTTGTTCTGCAGCATGTCACCTTTAACTCATATTATATATATATTTCAATATTCTTATGTATGATTGACCTCTATATGTTGATTGTTTCTCCAAACACTCTCTTTCTTACTTCTCTGTCCATATAAGGGCGAAGATCAATTGGAAGATGATGAATATCACATGTTTTGGGGTTGGTGATCAAGTTCGAAACATGAAGTTTCAAGCATCAATTTTAGTTTTATTTTCTATTACGTTATCGATTCCGCATTTATGTTATGCACTGTAAAAATAGTCATGATTCATGTAATAGAATAGCTTTTGGCTATTTTATGTACTACATGACTTGTTGTTTCGTAATTTTAAATTGTTAAGCATCGTCGATGACGTTTATGGATTTCGGGGCATGACAGCTATGATCGCTGGTGACAACCAGCTATTGGGTCTAGATGGCATTTATTCTTTCATGATCTTGGAGTTCAGGAATATTTTCCGCTGGAACCCCTTGCTCGTTTCAACGCATGAAGATGTCTTGTTTGACGACGTCTAACAATGACCTTGTAAGAAAACGACATAATCATTAGTACTCACACCATAATTTGGTCCATGAGCAATGAAAATTCGATCAGCCAAAGAGCAGGGTATATAAGCATGTAACCAAGGGAAAAATAAGTTTAGAAGTGTTCCACAATGTATGAATCTAACCAAGAATGTATGGATGAAACCAAGCAACAGAGCTAACCACTGGTTGGTTGTGTTCCATTTGAAAGACATGATGTTCATTTCTGAATGGAAATTTGTTTTCAAGGAATCCTCTCCATCTTTAAGAAACCTACGGGCAAGAAACAATGTTCGAAAATGGAGGCAACTAGCTATCATTATCACCATGGATGTTGAGAAAGATTAAAGAAATAAATAGATAAAATATAGAAAATCTCAGTCTTTGTTAGAGCTTTACTCCCCTTTCCAATTGATGATATGTATCCCACTTTTTCTTTTTCTTATTTTCTTTTCTTCTTTATTCTTTCTTTGCTTAACTTTTCTCTTTATCTTATTTAAACCATTCACATTTACTACATAAATTCAATTTTGGATGGTAAAATCTAAATTTTAAAACTCTTAATTATGAATTTAAAAATCACAAGAAGGTTATGATACTAATAAAAAAATAGTCTAAATCATTGTGAAGAAAAAAATATCCACACACAAAAAAACTACATTATTTTTTCCAAAATTAATTTGTAATTTTTTTAGTAAAATTAAAAACGATAATACCTATATATTCATCATTAAAAAAACATTTAATCAAATTGGATTCAACTTTTAATGAAATTTAACTAAAAACACTCATTTTATCCCATATAATTCATGTTTAAATATATCATTTTTCATAAGGTTAAAATATGTATATTAATTACGTTTTACCAAAAAATATCCAATTTGACAAATACGTACTGCTCAGGTCATTAGTAAATTTTATATACCAATAAAATATTTGTGTACCAATTTTTCTTTCGCTTTTTTCTTTTCAGTTTAAAGTTTAAATGCAATTCTTTTTGTAAATATTAACAGTTAAAATTGTAAAAATAAATTTCAATTTCATAAGAAAATAGCAAATAAAGAAAAAAATAAATCTTTCATATAAGGAAGGACATGGAAGAAAGAAAAACTGAAAACAAAAAGAAAAAAAAACTAAAAAAAGAGAATGTTAGGATCGAACATAAATTTAGATAGGGTGAATAAATTTATCTCAAAAATATTTTGGTTAGGTTAGCAATATTAAAATTTTGTTCTTGTCAGTTGGGTTCTCAGCAAGTCAATCAGTGCTAACTATGCGGAAGCAGGTTTACTGAAACTGGTTGAACAAATGACTTATCAAGAAATCAGTTGGGGTTTACTAAATAGTAGATGGGGTTTACTAAATAGTAGAAAGGTAGGTAGACCGAAAAGTTAATAAGCACAAGGTTGTTTATGGATATTCGGAGATTTCAAAACTAACACGTCACTCCTTCTTCCTCACCGGAGGTTTGCACTAAAAGACTTTGGTAATTACAAATAATTTGAAATCACCCACTTTAGTATAACTTAACAATGCCTAACTGAAATTCTTAGTAAAATTTCAACCTAAACACTTTGAGTAGTAAGACTTTTTACTCTCAATTACACAAATTTCATAGAGAAATTCTATGTAAAAATTTGATCCTCAAAATGATCAGATACTGATTTATCAGAGTGTGTTGGATATTTCAGTTTGGGTCACATAAAACTTCTTCAGAGAAGATCAATTTGTTTTTGATAATCCAAAGATAAATGGTGTAACTATTTAACTTTTTCAACTGATATATTTATTACTTAATCTGCAATAACAATCTTTTCAAAATATATCTGTTTCCAAATGCATATGTCGTTGTTGTCATGTCATCGTATTTTCTGAGATGTTATGGCAGTGCTCTGAAACTTGATAGAATGTTAAGGTTCAGTGAGTGTTAGTGCAAAAGATTTATCCGCTATTTTAGCTGGGCACTGATCCTTAATAATTTTTAATACCGATTCTTCAGGGAATGTATGCATTTGGATTGATTGATCAACTAGATAGACTGTCAGTTGGACTTCATCAATCAACCTTGAATAGGTTTGACTATCAGTATCCTCTTATGTTTTATCAGTCTGACTTTGTAATCAGCCAAGCATCTTATGAAAATTCAGTTTTGGTCCTTGAATTCAGTTCGGTTAGGTTTTGTAATTATTCGTTTGATCAACAACCTTATTCAATTATGAAAACTTACAATTTTCCAACATAAAAATAAATAAATAAATGGTTCACATATTATTCTTAGGAATATGGAGGATAAAGATCCAGAAGGAGCATAAACTCCCAATGAATTTGGTAATGTTAATATCACTGTTGATAACTTCATCTCGTGTTCTTATAATGTTGAAGTGAAATTACAGAAATGCTATTGAAATATAATTTTTTATTTTATTAAATAACTTTGTATTTAAGAAACAAAATGATTAACACAAAATAAAAAATTACAAATAATTTTTAAAAAATGAAATATACATAATTAAATTTTAAAATACAATAAAAAATAAAAAAATTCATAAAATTTGAAAACAAAATACGCATAATTAAAAATTAAAGATGATTAAAAAGTTGACGAATTCCACTATGCATTATCATGTAAACTACTAATGTATTCTATCAAGTCTTTTTTTATAATTTTTCTATCATTTTTCGATTTATTATTAATTTTTGGATTATATTTATAATATTTTGAATTAAGCACTTTTCAATTATAAAATCATGCATGCGATATCCTCGAACATTTGAGGCTGATGATTATATCTTAAAACTGAAGTTTTCCTCTCATATGTTTTATAGGAAAAGTTTAGTAAAAATATTCACTAACATAATTTCAAAAAAACTAAGGGATGATCGAATCATATATTTGAATAATGAATTTAAGTATCTCATAAAGCAAAATGTAACAAGAAAAAATTCAGAAAACTCAAAAAATTCGAAGCTCAAATTATCAAAAAGAGAAGAAGATCAACTAGCAAAATGTACTAAGTTTGGAATTATGAAAAATAGTTGCATATAATGATATGAAATAACAAAAATAATATCAATATAGGAATAATGCTATGTACATGACATTCTTATTAATTCACAATTAATATATTATATAAATAAACATTGATAAAATTTCAAATTAATTTTAGATTTGAATTTCTTATCTTAAAGAAATACAATTGCAGGATATTATCAATTGTTTTGAAGCAAAAATATCAAATGTAGAAAAAAAAAAAAACCATGATCATAATAGACATGCAACAATTAATGTTTGAGAGCTATAATCAAAAAATGTAATAAAGATAGTTGTCCAAAGGCTAGCTTATAATTAGCATATAGTTCATAAATTTTTTTATACATATATATGTTTGAGATACACACACTATTTTGAAGAAAGAAATTTTGGCCTCATATAAATACTCAAAACATGGACACTTTTTATATCAGTTCTCTCTCTATAACCAATGGCTAGCTTACTATCCAACCCCCGGCCCCCATCTTTTTTTAAAAATTTTTATACATATATATATTTTAAAAATGATATAAAAAAAATTCCGTTTGTTTGAAAAATACTTTTTTTGTTTCGCGAACTTATTTAACTTTGATTTTTGTTTCATTAAGTTTCTAAAGTTTAGTTTTGATAAAATAATTTTTAGTTTCAACTATTATATATGATTCAACATTTAAGTGGTATTGGACAAGTCAACGATTTTCAATGTTACATAAGCATTTTACAATGTCATTGTTGCGATATTTGCTACCCGTAAGTGAACGGTGTCAAGTTTTAGTACTCGGTAGAATACGGTTGTCGATACCACATGGAGTACAATTTAATTATAAATTAAATATCACAATTAAAATAATCAGATTTTATTTAGAAAATTCACTAGATTTTTTGTTATTAATTACGAACTAAAATTAATGAAGGACCGAAAACGTTTTAAAATCAGTTAGAATAAGAATCTAGAGGTACGATTTCACTTGATCTTCACTATATTTAATTATCATTGATATCGATATTTATAATTTCGACGTGTTTGCTACCCAAGAATTATTCACTATTTCTACTCTCTTTCTCAAGTGGTGCGTAGAAATCAATTATCTAAAGTCAATTTTAATATCCCTATCAAAACTCAAACAATAAATAATTTCAATTGCACAATAATTCTTTTAATGGATTCGTTAGAGTTATCGCCTTCCGAATCCTATAAACACCAACGATATATTTTCCTACGGTCCTATGCAAAATCTCCTCTCCCGAGTGATAGATCTCAAATAATATGACAATTCAATTATTGATTAAGTAATTGAACGCAATAAGATCCAAAAAAATATAAATAAACAAGAAGAAATTTGCATATATAAGTCAACAATTCATAAATAAAGGTTCGAACCAAGCTACGACGTCCTCTAGATTGAAGAAATTAGTTCATAACGAAAAAACTATAAAACAAATTCATGTTTTTCCGACATCAATAATAGACTAAAATTAAACAAGAAGAAGGAAAGAAGAATCAAATCAGAATTGCGACTCCGTCCCTGGTAAATGCGCTCTTCGTCTTCGTTTTTTGTTCTTCCGCGCTCTTTCTCATTCTCTGGATTTTTCATGCGTGATTGCGGCTCCCCCCCCCCCCCTCTCTCTTTTGGTGGCTAGGTTTTAATTTATTATCGTTGCTCGCAAAAGCCCAAGAAAATCCCATTAAATGTTGCGTTTTTCACCCGCCCGCGTGCGGGGGCGCAGGATCTCGCGCAGCCGCGTGCTGGCTTCTAATTTGGGTAACCACGCGCGCAGTGGCGCGGGTTCTCCCTGCAGCCCCGCGCGCGGTGCTTCATGGGAATTTTTTCTTTTTCGCTTGCGCTTCTTCTGTTTTCTTGTTGGTCACAAGTTATGCACCAATGCTTGATTCTTGCAGTGACATAAACAACAGTCAAAACACGTAAATCTGCTCAATAACCGCACACTTTCATGCGAATTCTTTGGGTAATTTAAATGCAAAACTTGCATTTATCAGTCGTGTCAGTATTTTCAGATATCACCTCAACACTCCGGAAAAATAAGATTGGAAGACAAAAAAATCAAAGTTAATACATTAAAACCAAACTTTAAAAACTTAGTGGACCAAAACTCAAAATAAGAAAGTCAGTAGAACAAATAAAAAAAATTTCTTTTTATTGATATTTTTTGTGTACTTAAGTCTATATTTTTGCCCGCTTTCACCACATATACTTCATATATTTCTTAGAAAATGGTTTCTTAATTTATAGATCGATATTTAGGGATGGCAATGAATACGAGTATAATGGGTACCCGAGTCTTTAGGATCGGTATGAATATTAAATCTTATGCACATACGAGTATGGGTTGGATAACGAGTTTCATCGGACCGTGTGCAAATATTATTGTACCAAATCACATTATATGTTATAATTATCTTTTGTTAGGAAAATATTTGCATAATGTTAGAAATTTTTTACTCTGTGTGTACATATGACTATGTTTATATTTTTTATAAATATTTATAAAAAAAAAAGATTCATTTCCGTCCCCCAAATTAAATTTTTTGGCTCCTTAAACGTGTAGATACATTATGAAAAATGCAATGCAAGAAATGATATTTAAATGATCAGTAGGAAGAGCATGCGTAACAAAAGACGTCGGCCAAACTAGGTAACCGATATACGAGTAGATGCAAAAATATATAGTTTTGATACACATGTGAACATCGATGATATGACAGTTATATATTATATGTGTAATATTTCTATATTTCATCGCATTCAATAAATGAATATCATATCATCGGTGTTCACATAAATTTACACAATTGGTGTACAACATATCAAAATGTATATCATGTAAAACTTGCAACAAATATATATGGCTTAGTAGTTCAATATGGGAAGCAATAAATAATTAATTTTGGATCATTCCTTTCCTACAATCTCCATCCAAATCCACTCATCATGTTCCTTCGCTTCCATCCCAGCCGATGTTAGCTGCAACACAAAATATAATTTTGGTTTCAAATGCGCTCCATTTTCCAATTGTTCATGTTAGAATTAATATTAAAACAATTCATTAATTAATATACAAAAATTCGAGCATTAGCACTCTCTAATTAACGTGTTAATTTGTTTGTGTTCTTAATTACATCACTTACATAATATGGTAATATCGCAATTGATAATCTTCACATGGTGGTAATTAATATTAGCACCAATTATTTACCTTAAATTTTCAATTTTTTTATTTTGTTTGTTGGAGTATTGAAGGATGGTAATCGATGACTAACTATACAAGAGTTGGTATGCGCATGTGCATCCTTTGAAGTTTGTTGCTATGCAAATGCAATAATTTCAACCTAACAAATAATAGTGTGTATATATATATATATACATTAAAAATTTTGCTTTTTTTCTTTTAATTACATTTACTACATTAAAAAGATGCCTCATTTATGATATATTTAACAAAGTCTAGAACCTAAAAGAATAAAAGAAAATTATGCAACAACGTTTGACACCAGAAATTTGATAAAGCAATGCTTATTGTTAATGGTAATTTTAATATGTGAAATAGAAAAAAGAACCAGAAAAATCGGTCTCTAATCAGTCTGAAATTTCAGTTTCCTTTCAATATAAGTTAAGATGAAATTAAAACCCGTCTTTACTTGTGCTTGATCCATCTTTAATTTTTTTTCATTTGATTATTATCCGATCCCTTCATTTACTCCATAGAATCATTGCCTTTGAAAGCACGTACACAAATTAGAAACTAAGCAAATATATTTGCAAAAGATCAGCAATCCCTAAATTCGGACAAGAAAACCATCAATATAATCATTAATAAATTCTAATATATCCTTTTTTATATATATAAAACTCAAAAATTAAATAATGATAAAAATAATAAGTGAGTACATTTTTAAATTCAAAAGTATTGTTAAGGATAAAGTAATATTTCAGTTTGAAAACCTGAGTTAAAAATTTATTACCTAATATATCCACGACATATTCTAAGCCAACCGCCCTTCATTATTACCAATTCACCTAATCATTTAAATTAATTTGTTTATAATAATAACATTATCCGATCCATTGGATATATATTTTCGAGAAATTGGTGAAAAAAGAAAACTGATTTATTAATATCGATCTAGAGTGCCAAGTTAATGAAATTTTGGTACTCTTGCATGATTTAATTGCCTTTTAATTTTGACACTTGTCAACTCTTCGTTGCATAGATTTGATACATATCGACTTTTCAATTGTTCGAGACACTTCCGGCTCGATCGAACAAATCATAAAATAGAATTAGAAGCTCGGTTCACTACTTACTACTATATATTATTCATTTTCTGTTCACTCTCTCTTCATTTCAAGCCAACCTTGTCTTTCATTTCTCCTTCTTGGCAACAAAACTCACAAAAATGTATAATAATAATAATAGTCGGGAAGATAACTACAAGCCAAGGAGACATTCCAAGAACAAGCCATCTTTCTCCTCCACCCTTCTCGACCAAATCTACCGCTCCATCGACGCCAATGCCGAAGATTTTAATCCCAAGAAAGAAGCGCAAAATGGTTTCAGCAGGTTTGTTAAGACGACCTGCAGCACAGATGATGAAGATCATGAGAAATTCACAGCTAAGAGAAGGCCCACATTGTTCCCAGAAGACAACGATTTCTTGTTCTTTTCTTCAACTACTTCGACTTCTTCCGACAGTTCTGGTGCACTTTCATCATCCGACACAGAATTCTTCGGTAGAGTTTCATGTTTATCCAGCCAAACAAGGCCTAAACCAATTCGAACTGGCTTGCTCGAGAACCAGGCTAACAAATGCGAAGATGACGCCATCAAGTTCAAATCAAGGGCCTCGAAAATATATGCTAATTTCAAGAAAGTGAAGCAGCCTATTTCCCCGGGAGGGCGGCTCACCAGCTTTCTCAACTCTCTTTTCCACAGCACAAATGGGAAGAAGGGTAAAAATCTTGTTCCTGCAGATTGTTCATCGGTTACTTCTTTTTCAAGATCGTGTTTAAGCAAATGCCCGCTTGACAATCCAAGAAATGGGAACGGAAGAACGGTGAGATTTAATCCGCTGAGTGTGGTTGTTGATGAAGACTCACGAGCCCGTGGGCATAAATGTGTATATCATGAAATTTCTGATAAATGTAGAAGGCCTCCATTGCCACTACCAGAGTCAAAATCGAGCGTAAGGGATATCAAACATAGAGATCAGGGAAAAGCACGTGATGCTTTGAGTTTGAGGGGATTTAACAGTCAAAGAAAGGATCAATCTTCCGTATTTACAAAAACCCGCCGAGAAGAAGAAGGGATCGATTGCGATGAAGATGAGGACGGATCCCTCAGCGACTCGAGTTCGGACTTATTCGAGCTCGATCATTTGAACGTGTTTGGAAACGACAGATTTTGTGAAGAGCTCCCCGTCTATGAGACTACTCGTTTCGACTCCACAAAACGTGCTAGTGTTCCTCGTTTGATTCGATAATCACGTGAGACTAATTGCTTGAATCATAATAATTTAGTTTTGTTACTATTAACTTGAATTGTCTCCTCCAATATAGAGTACTTTCTTTTACTTGTACTTTCGATCAAATCAAAATATACTTTGGTTTCTTTCCAAGTTTTGGAATTTGATGATGATGTGAAATAAATGTGGACAAAGTAAGATTTGGAGTGGGACAAACACTGAAAAGAAGCGACAGATTTGATCCCAAGGGATAAAGTGAAGGTGAAAATATTTTATGTACGTTCAAATTAGTTTTTATTTACGAAAGCTAGCTACAATTGATCAAATGGCCGGATTAATGAAGTCTCTTGCTTTGTGACATATTAATTTCTATGACACAAATATCAATGATTAAGCTTTAATTTTTATTATTTGGTTAGTAAACTCTTTGGAGAATTGAATTTGTAGAATCAAAAAAAAAAAAAAAAAAAGAAGCATATATATGATTTTATTTCAGTTAATGTATATAATAATATTTCAATATTTATCCCGTCACTGGAAGCAAAAATGAGATGCTAATACTAAAGAGAAAAGCAAATGTTACCGATGGGGAATAGGGAAAGCGAAGATATTTGGGTGTCTTTTTCTTGCTTTTTATGAAGATATATGGGAGAATTTTTGTTGTTTGAAAAAATGGTTTAAAATCTATTACCATAACTCCAAGAAAAAGGGGCACTTGTCTTCGTCTCGTTTTGTGCGTTTCTTTTTTCAAACTAGTCCACATGTTCACACTACCTTTTTTAATAAAAAAAAAAAAAAAAAAAGCGCGAATTTGCGATTAACAAAAGGCAAAAACATTTGGATATCCAAGAGAATAATTTTTTGTCTTAAAAAATTTTGGTTCTCACACAATTTATCTCTACTGTTTGTTACAAACGCCTATATGTATTTCACAATTAGTTAGTTAACACTATACCAAACACTAATCAACAAAACAAAATAAATTTCCAAGTTGTGTATCCAATGTCAAGGAAAAAAGCTAGCTAGCTAGCTACTTTTGAAAGGAATAAGATATTCCTTAATTTGGTTTTATAATATGGAAATATTATCCGTAGATCAGTTTTGTATTTCTGGGCTCACAAGATTTGTTTTTAATTAGTATTTATTCCTAAATATTCTTATTTTGATTAAAAGAGTTATTGTAGCATTCTTTTATGGAATAAACTTTATGTCAAATATAAAACCAGAGAGCTAGGACGGCGGTGTAGTTTTAGAGAGAAGAAAGAAAACATTGTGCTGAACATATTTGATTAGAAGAATTTGCGTGAATGATTCATCGTTTTGTTGTGTTGCCGATTCGTGTTGAGGACACTCAAAGAACAACACTCGTGTGAAATGTTGATTAAAGAATTCTTTGTGATTACTGTTTGAAGCAACACAATATATAGTTGCATCTGTGATTTGATTTGGGTTGTTTTAGAAGCAATTTATTTTTTTGGGTTGTAATTAAAATAATACAATTTTTATATGTGTCACTAATATTTAGTTTTGTAAACTATTTACAATTTTTCTAGATATTATTTTTTCATAAGGCATTGTACATAATTTAATCCATCATATTCTGAATATTAAAGTTTATGTGTTTGATAAATTATACATTCTGCCGCATATTGTGAATATGTGTTGATAACACCGACACACAAAACCAAAATCTGACATACACAATTTATTTGTTTTTAACACTTTTATGTTAAACAACCCTTACAACTTTCATGCAATAATGTAATAATTTGCGTTGGTGTAAGTTCGGAGTCGAATGGCGAGCAAAGCGAGCCACCTTAATTAATGATTATTGATTAATAACGCAGTACATCTCTTTCCTTTCCAAGAAACTCATTAAATATTTTATTACTCCCAAATTAATACTATTATAATCACACCCTAGCTAACAACCATTAATTGACTTCTGCTACCAATTTATACTCATACATATAAAAATTATAAAGAAATTTTCTATTTTTCCCTAGTGTTTTATAATATATAAAAAAAAATTGTTGAAAATAGTTAATATATTTAATGAATATGGGTAGATTTCTAATAAAATATTAAATATAGTTTAATGTAGCCTTGGTGGAATCGCACGATAGGGGAAAAGCACGTAGCGGTGCATGTGCAGGTAATAATGCATGAAACCAATTTTTGCACAACATATATAAATTACATTCAAGTGAATTTATACTCATTAATTAAAACTATGTACAAGGAATTTAACATGACAAATTTATATATGATATTAATCTTAAATCGTAAAAAAGGAAATTCATGTGGTTGGGGGCTATGAACACTATTAATTGAGGCACACACACACACACACACACACACACACACACACACACACACACACACACACACACACACACACACACACACACACACACACAAAATGAATTAATAGGCATATATGCATATCGATCATCTCGTTAAAAAAAGTTGGAAAACCAGACAGAATGGAATATTATGTGACTTTATAATAATTTTAAAACCAAGTAAAATAATAATTTTTAATTAATTAATTCTCTTGCCAAGAATAAACAGCGTGTTAATTGTCTACGACGTGAGGAGCATGCCAATTAGCATGGGTAGATAAAGGAATCTTTTTAGCTATGCATGTATTATATCTAATGGTTGTAATTAATTTTGGTAGTTCATGGTAACTTAATGACTGAATTTCCCACTCCTAGCAACGGAGTATATGTATGCATGTTTAAGTCTCATCCAGGTCATAAGTACTAAAATTAAAGAGATTAAGTACCAATTTAGGAGAGTGGATTTGTAGCCAATACGATCAATGTACTCGTATAAATAATTTTAGCATGTTAGTTGTCTCACATCGGTTAGATAAAATACTTGGAAGTTGTATATATGAGCTTCGACAATCCTCCCCTCTTAAGCTAGCTTTTGGGGTTGAGTTATGTTCAAGTTCTAATCTTAACATGATATCAGAACTCAAGTTTCATCGTTATGTGTTGGACCACCCGTTCTGCCCATAGTTGGGTCATTTGTAAACTACACGCTCCATATGTTCATTCCTGGCATGAAGGAGTATGTTAGTTGTCCCACATTGGTTAGATAAAATACCTGGGAGTTGTATATATAGGCTTGGACAATCCTCCCCTTTTGAGCTAGTTTTTGGGGTTGAGTTAAGTCCAAATTCCAATCTTAACATAACATGGCTTTGTATTTAAAATTTTATGTGAATATAGTTACTTTCAAAAAGATTATATGTACGTAGAGCTTTAATAGCTAGCAAGATCATTCTTTGGAGCTTCCTTCATATATATATATATATATATATATATATATGGTTGTTGAAGGGTAGCCCATCGGCCATCACATCAATCATTAATTATGAACTAGTAATAATAATAATGTTGAGTTGTAGTAAATATATAGGCATTAATTGACCACCAGCCACTAACATATCATCATCGCTAATTGTACAAACAAACTTATATTATTCATTTTTAAAGTTGATGCTTAATTCTTTATGGGCGCAAACTGCATAACCAGTTTCAATTCAAAGATATTAAAATCCTTTCGCTATAATGATGCTTTTATTAGTCTGTTAATATTTATTTATAAGTGATTAAAAGAGAACTGTGGCCCCTAGCTATTAAGTGAAATTATATTATATTTTGGATCAAGTACTGAAGTTAGATTTACAATCCAATGAGCATCGAGAAACAGGAGGTTGTTCATACAGGTTAATGAGGTAGTTCTCGTGCATTACTACTTTGTCTCATACATTCAAGAGGCAGTTCATATACGATCCACATTATAATATTTTCTCAACATATATAGCACTTCTCATCACCTAGCTCTGATATTATTCTGCCAAAGCTGTGTAAGCACGAGTGCACTGTGAGCCTTAATACCAACCAGACTCGTATACCTGATATATATGAGTCGAGTTAGTCCAATAGACATACTCGTATCTAAGAGGAGGCCAAAAAAAATCCGGTAAACAGTTCAACTAAAGCATTGTTTTTTTTTTTTTGTTTTCAAGAATCTTGTAAATCCATTAATTATGAAAGGTATGATATTACAATATTCACTACACAAGTAGGAAAAATATCATTCACCCAACATAAAGATGAATGAGAGGAAAAAGCAAATGCAGCTAAAGAATGAGCAACTCGATTAGCTGATCTTCGTAAATGGGTAAGGGTGGTATATTGTACCGTACCGAAAATTACGATATCAAAAATACTTATATCAATATCTACCGAAATGTTGAGGTATACCGAGATTTTGGTATAATACAATACGATATCGGTATATAACGTTTTATACCGATATATATATTATTTTGATATTTCAGTATTTCGATATATATCGAAAATCACTCGCTTGACGTCTACTCTAACAAAAACATCGCACCATATGTTAAAAATGACAAATGATAACCAGAGGAGAAAGAAAATTATCTCCAATCGACAGGATTAATCCCTGCTTGATCGACGGGGACTCCAACAGAGGATGAGTGGATTTCAGTCCAAATAAAAACTTTGTTGCAGAGATACTTGTATTCAATCACTAGCTAAAGTTTTTATTATTTAAAATCCAAGTTCAGAAAGAAATGTTGATTTGATACTTTGAAGAATTATTTTAAATGGACAAATAATTTGAATTTTATATGAAATTAAAAAAATACGAGAATTTAGTAAGAAACGTTTCTATCTTCCATATTAATGGCAAATGGAGTAAATGGGTTATCCACCACCAGTCATCAAATGCAAATATCTGAATTCCAGTTCCTCTATTCCGGCGATAATGGCATCAGTTCAAGCAACAACAATCACTACCTTCCAGCTTCAACATAGGGCCACAAAATGGGACTTAAGCTTACGAAATAAGTTCATGGCACGGAGAACATAGCATACGCGAACTTCTCAGTCATAAAATGTTATCATTAATAATCTTTCAATTATCAGGATAAATGATTGGTGATACTATTTTCCAACAAACATATAATCGTAGATCGTGATATCTCGGATCCTATTCCAATGATTCTACGTAAAAGAAATCCTCAAGAGATTATTCAACAAGAAATTAAGTATCATATCCCACCAATTTCGGCAAACATACAACACTTCTAAAAAGTAAAAACCATATAGATATGCTATTCCATCAAGCATAATCCGATGCTAGATATCCATACACATTCACAAAAACCAAAATAAGGTGCCCACAAGATTTAACGAACCTAAGCATATTGTTCATAACCCAAATATGTCGATCCACAGCACCACTTCTGAGACCTAATTCTGTTGAGCTATTGTGTTTGGCCGGTAGCATAATCTCCTCAAACGCACTTTCTCCTAACAAAATAGAAACTCAAAGCAGATCAGATAGAATATGATTTAGAGTCAATTAGAGTATACGTCGTTTACCTCGCTATTATCATTATCATATTTGATCAAGAAAACACATCTGCAACCCCTGATATCATGCAGTCGCCTTTGAATATCGACGATGTGGGCGTCATAGTATCTAGCCTGGTCTTGTCTCTCCTGGTTAGAAGAATGTGATGTAAACATGTTATATACATTAGAACCCCCGATCCTTGAAATTATAGCGGATACAGTTGATGTACTAATATGTCACGTATAACTCAAGAAACCACGTAAAATATCAGGCTTATATTCATCAAAAACAATTTGCATTCTCTTTCTATATCTTTTCATTGTTTTTCTTCAAAGGATCCCTTGCAGCTTTCTACTAAGTTACACAGCCATTAGTTAAATATGCTCATGTTCTTATAACATCATGAAAACGCTAATGAAACTCATCATACAGTACATACTCAACAGAGTTAAGAAATATGCTTTATTTCTCAGTATTATACGTGAGTCAAACGGTACCTGGAAGCATACCACAAGATCTCCAACCTTAACTTTGTGGCATTCCGAGTGCTCCAATGGAATAGAACGTAGGCGCACAGCAGTTCTAGTGTTTACCCATTCGTCCTCCTCGGCTCCAAACCCAACATATCTCACACGAACTTCCTGCAATGAACTTAATCTGTCAAAGTAGAGTCGTTAATAAACTTCTTTCCTTCCATTTGGGTGCTATTTTAAACAGTATTTCCTCAAGTATTTTCAGAAAATTCTTACCACTAGTTTATGCATTTACAACATCATTATAATCTGTAATGGCAAAATTATATTACTCACAATATCCCCAGAACCGAGAAATCGATGGGCGAGAAATGTATTAACATCGTACCTGTAATACAGAAATGAATGAAAAACTTAGAAGTGATACTGAATTGGGAATAATGATAGTTGTTTGACCACTTTGACTGCAAAACAGTAAGGCTTCCTGTATACTCGTGTTGTTAGTGTCAGTGAGTTCAATCAAAAAATTATCGTACAGCCGTATGGAAATAAAAATCGAACGTTGCAGATGATGATCAAGCTAAATGAGTTCCCATTACGAAAACAATAGCTCTCTTTGAATTCTTGATATAGCCTATAGACTTACCATGCTCCATCTTTTGATGACCTCGCTTCAAATTCCAACCTAGATAGTTCTGGATCTTTCTCACCTGTCATCATATAAATTTTCTCAAGGATCACATCCTTTGAACAGTGATCTACCCACAAACACTCGACCTATTTTTAAGTTTCACAACCAATCACAATAACAAGCATACAACTCTATCTCAATTTAAATTGATATTTTAGGAGACTTGATCGTCATCTACGATGCTACTCTCCAGTACAAAAAATTTCTACATCAGACCATGAGATATATTTTATCAACAAATCAATTGATTTACCAGTTAATTACTACCCATGCACAATAGTGACTCACTCCAACCCACTTCTATTGCCACACTTCCCATTTTGTAGTATAGAAAGCCTTCAGCAGCCCAACACTTTGTTTGGTTTCAATTTGGGAAACCAATTCCCTTTCCGTAAAATGAAACCAAACATCATCTCATCATTATCATTCCAAATTTTCAAAAATATATTTTCATCCATTTTCATTTTCCATTTTTTCCCAATATAATTATGACCTTTAGTATGCCATTTCACCAATTCTCGAAAACATTCTAGTATATTATCACATCTTAACATAATATATTAAAATTTTAGAATAAGCTAAACAAACAGATGTCAAATATAAGGCCAAAAGGAATGACATTGCAAAGTAGGCAAGACGAATTCTCTAATTTGCAGACTAATTTGCTAATTTGAAAGGCCTATAGACAAATGCACCTTCAGGCATATTTGGATTATCAGGTGCTTTATGAGAAGTACGAGCTTCTGGATCAGCAGAAGACCTTTTGGCTGCGACCGATGATGTCTCTTGAGAGCTGCTTTTTTGTTGATGCTTCTGAAACCAACTTTGAACCTGAAATCCATTTACAGCACCACGGATGTCCAAAACAGCCATCAAATAACAGGAAATGAAGTGATGTAGTTATACATCAAAAGGGATGATATAGAACCTCGGTCCACTTCAAAGGAGGTTTCCCAGCACGACCGCTAGATCGGCTGCAAACAAATTTGAAGCCATTTCAATATATTTTCAGAAGTATACAACCTTTAAGCAATAACTAAAGATTCAACACTCTTGCAGGTAATGCACCCTAAGAGCTTACTTGAAGACCCTAGCCAATTTTTTATAGCACCCATCGTCCAGAGACTGTTCTTTAGATTCATAAAGAAATTGCTCCATTCTAGCAACCTGATCGATTAATAAAAGAAGATAAGTTTAAAAACACTGGAAGTCTAGAATTATGCCTGGTCAAAAAGGTATGAGCATATATTTAACCGGCACTCAGATAGGAGTAATCATTTTTCAGTATTTCTTCAAGCAAGACCAACCATTACGAAGTCAATAATAAAATTCCACCCAAATAGTTAAAATTTAAAAAGAAAAAAAATCGCTGGCAGCTAATACTCCCAAGAATCTTCAATCTATCCTCTCCCATTAACGTGCCGTGCATTAAACACAATTCACACGAATAATTTTAAAAGCCCACAAACAAATTGATTGATTGGGGAAAATACCTCAGCTTTTGTGAACCCGGGAAAGGGTAGTTTCTTCCTCGGACGAAGATCCATGGATTTTGTAGCTCCTGGAGAAATGCCTAAAAAAACATAGCAACTGACCCGCTTGGGGGACGTACACATGAAGAGAGAAGNAAATTATTTTAAAAAATAAAATTTGATGAAAGTTATTCTCTGAATATCACAAGCTTGTTATTGGATTTTTTTTTTTAAAATCAAAATACTATACTTTTATTTTTATCTTATTAAAACATTGTAATTTTAATCATTCATTTTATTTTATGTGACGGTTTCATTAGAGATTTTTATTATACCGATCTTCTATTTGTATCATCTATTAAAATTATTATTTTTTATTTTAAATAAATTGATTAGTCTCAATAATAAAGAACCGTGATACCGTTAATAATTAGGATACTAGCCACGCACAAATTAGTGGATCGATTTTTGTTTACGAAAATGGACTTTGGATAGCCAAAAAACTTTAATCAATATCACGTTAATAATTAGGATACTAGCCACGCACACTTAAATTAGTGGATCGATTTTTGTTTACGAAAATGGACTTTGGGTAGCCAAAAAACTTTAATCAGTATTATTATGATGGCAAAAACTTGTGTGAGACGGTCTCACGGGTTGTTTTTGTGAGACGGATCTCTTATTTGGGTCATTCATAAAAAAGTATTACTTTTTATGTTAAGAGTATTACTTTTTATTGTGAATATGGATAGGGTTGACCCGTCTCACAGATTAAGATCCGTGAAACGGTACTCACTCTATTATGATTATTATCATTAGTTATTCACCAAATTCATAAGAAATGACACATTTGTCAACCTCCAACTACCAACTTTTAACGTTGCCAAGAAGGCGGAAATCTCCGTCTCTCTCTCTCTATACATTTTATAGAGACATTCCATTATGCTCTCATCATTCAGCCGATCGGGTACACTTGAACCAGCTCATTTCGTTGGCATTTGGATTTCTTCAAGTGTTGGAGACAAGAACCAAGAGCACATTCAAGGAAATGAACGGAGAATCGGTGATTGATTTAGTGAACAAAACCGGGGTCGGAGAAGGTGTTGAGGATGTGTACGGCGAGTATAGGGCGTCGGAGGATCAGCTTGTCACCACCATGGACTTTTACGGTAGCCAGCCAAGTCATCACATTCTTCAAAATTCTTGAATTATCAATGTCAGTTGTAAGAAATAATTAACGGGTTAATGGTAATGGGTCGCCCATGATGGCTGACCCGACCCGAACCAAATAGAATTCCAATGTTAAATTTGGATTTTAGAGGGGGTTAGTTTTCTAACTCCCATCTTCCATTGTTATTAACTTTAGATAAAGACTAGTGATTAATTAATATAATCATTATTATCAACAAAAAGAGGCAAGAAAGAGCCGAGACTTGTTCTTTCAAAATTGCAACAAATATGTCACTATTATTTGAGCATTTTGGGATGTGAAAACTTATTCTTTTCCATTCATGATCGGTATCGACCATCGAAAAACATTGTTATATCCGGAACAAATGTTAGGAACTCAACTACAAAGATCCTACATCAAAGTATAATTACACGATATTCGAGTTAGATTTGTCATCACCGGTCTTGATTTATATCAATATCCCATTACGTGATGCTTTTGCTCCATTCCAAGCCAAGGCAAGAATTATTCCTTGGGTGCATATTATGTATGTCTGGCTGGATCTTGCATCATCATATCTGTTTTTCTATTAAATGGTCTTCTTCCCTTCATTTGCTTATCTGAAATATGTCACATGTATCTTCAGTGGGACTACATTATTGCGCGATCCACGTCACAACAAAGGGATGGCTTTCACTGAAAAGGAAAGAGAGTCACATTACCTGACAGGTTTTTTGCCTGCAGCACTATTTTCTCAAGAGCTTCAGGTAATGTCTTGTGATTATTATTTCATTTTATTCATCACACTTTTCTCCTGTTTTGCTTATAATAACTTTTCCCTATTTGGGTGATCAGGAGAAGCAGTTGATGAAGAATCTACGTGATTGTAAAGTTCCATTGCAGCGATATATGGCCATGATGGATCTCCAGGTGCGAAACATTAACGCACACATTATAGCATACATTCTGTTTAAGTTAAGACCGAGCGTTTGGACATGGAAAATGAAGAGTAGAATCGTAATGTGACGAATGATTTTAAAATCCTATTAGAATTGGGAAAGATATCTGATCTTTTATTCAAAAAAAATCTGAAAGATGTGTGTGATTTCATTTCCTAAACATGCAGGAGAGAAATGAAAAGCTGTTTTTCAAGCTTCTTATTGATCATATTGAAGAACTTCTACCTGTTGTCTATACTCCAACAGTCGGTGAGGCCTGCCAGAAGTATGGTAGCATATTCAGGCGTCCGCAGGTTCTCTTTATCAGCTTAAAAAAAAAGTACTACCTTGAGCGCTTTCTTTTCAGTTAATGTTACCCCATAGAGAACTTTTCTCTGTGATTTATTTTGATAACTCGATGATCCAACTTCTGCAGGGGGAAGATTCTTGAAGTCTTGAAAAACTGGCAAGAAAAGTCGATTCAAGTTATTGTTGTAACTGATGGAGAGCGTATTTTAGGACTTGGAGATCTTGGCTGCCAGGTGAAATAAAATATTCTTATACTTTCTTAGAAGCTGAAGCATATACTTTCTGTGAAATTACAATAGGAAATTGTTCGAAATGTTAGGCAAGCGGAGGAACCCACGCAAATAAAATATTCAGAATATTTCATCCCATATCGGAAGGTTTACAAAAACTGCTGGAAGAACTTAGTTATAAATAGAACTCGATTCCTTCAGTTATTGTATCCCAAAATCAAAAACTTTTTAGCTTTGATAAATAAAGAGTGCATAGAAAAAAGGAGTTTATTTTTTTCTTGAGTGCGGGAATTCTCTTGTGTGAGTTAGAAAATTATTTTCTCGGTATACTCGGGTTGGGAGTGTGAGAAATATTGAGTGTATTGGTGTATACACTTGTTGTAATATTTCTTCCGGTTATAAAAGTTGCCGTGCTCCGTGGACGTAGCCTATATTGAGTGAACCACGTAAATCTTTGTGTTCTTGTTGGTTATTTTATTCCGCATTTTTTGGGTACTATTATCATCGTGGTCGGCATCGCTTCGCGGGTGTAATTCCCCAACAACTGGTATCAGAGCCTTGTTGTGAAAATTCTTAAGAATTCTGAGTATGCTCTGTGGTTGCAGCTTTGTCTGATCTACCACATCTGAAAAGATTTTTTAGATTTTTTGCTAATGCTAGAGAAGTGATGGCCGGAGATGATGGATCGGGACCAGGAATCAACAAGTTCGATGGAACAGATTTTTCGTTCTGGCGGTTACAGATAAGAGATTATCTGTACAGTAAGAAGCTGCATCAACCTCTATCAGGAAAGAAACCGGAAAAGATGGAGGATGATGATTGGGAGCTCCTTGACCGACAGGTTTTAGGTGTCATACGATTGACCCTAACAAAGAACGGGGCGCATAACGTGGCGGAGGCCAAAACCACGGAGGACATGATGACCATTCTATCGGACATGTACGAGAAGCCATCAGCAAACAACAAAGTACATCTCATGAAAAAGTTATTCAACTTGAATATGGGAGAAGGTGCTTCGGTGGCAAAACACATAAATGAATTCAACACGATTGTCTCCCAGCTGACATCGGTGGACATCAAATTTGATGATGAGATTCGGGCACTTATTCTTCTGGCGTCTTTACCAGACAATTGGGAACCGATGCGGGCAGCGGTTAGAAACTCTGTTGGAAAAGGAAAACTACAACTCAATGATGTTAGAGATCAAATCCTTGCTGAAGATGTTCGCAGGAAAGACTCGGGTGAAGCAACATCATCGAGATCTGCTCTAAATCTTGATAACAGAGGAAGAGGCAGGAGTGGTGAAAGGAGTTCCAACCGATGGCGCGGTAGATCCAAGTCAAGAAATGGAAAAGACAAAAACATCTTTGAAAAGAATATGAAGTGCTGGAGCTGTGGTGAGACTGGTCACCTGAAAAAGAACTGCAGATCAACGAAGAATAATGCCAATGCTGTCACTGATGAAGTACATGATGCTCTGCTATTATCCATGGAAAGCCCTGTTGATTCTTGGGTTATGGACTCGGGAGCTTCGTTTCATACCACTGGTGATCGCGATGTATTTGATAATTACATCGCTGGCGATTACGGAAAAGTTTTCCTGGCTGATGGAAAACCCTTGGAAATTGTTGGTATGGGTGATGTACGGATGAAGATGTCAAATGGATCTGTCTGGAAAATCAACAAAGTCAGACATGTACCAAAATTGACACGCAATCTGATCTCGGTGGGACAGCTCGATGATGAAGGCCACAATGTGACCTTCGGTGATGGTTCCTGGAAAGTGAACAAAGGAGCCATGATTGTTGCTCGAGGAAAGAAAACTGGAACATTGTATATGACTTCCAGTTGCAGAGACACATTAGCAGCTGTGGATGCTGGAGCCAATTCAAGTCTATGGCATTATAGACTTGGACACATGAGTGAGAAGGGAATGAAGATGTTGGTGTCAAAAGGAAAGCTACCAGAATTAAAGACTGTTGAACACCAACTATGTGAAAGCTGTATCTTTGGAAAGCAGAAGAAGGTGAGCTTTTCAAAAGGCGGTAGAGAACCGAAAGCAGCAAAGTTGGAGCTGGTTCATACTGATGTATGGGGACCATCTCCTGTGACATCCCTTGGAGGCTCGAGATACTATGTCACATTCATTGACGATTCGAGTAGAAAAGTTTGGGTTTATTTTCTGAAAAATAAATCTGATGTTTACGAGACCTTTAAAAGGTGGAAAGCCATGGTGGAAAATGAGACCAACTTGAAGGTGAAGTGCTTACGGTCTGACAATGGTGGAGAATATGAAGATGATGAGTTCAAGAAATATTGTGCACAGAACGGGATCAAGATGGAGAAAACCATTCCTGGTACACCTCAACAGAATGGTGTAGCTGAAAGGATGAACAGGACCTTGAATGAACGCGCAAGGAGCATGAGATTGCATTCTGGATTGCCAAAATCATTCTGGGCTGATGCTGTTAACACTGCAGCATATCTGATCAACAGAGGACCTTCGGTACCACTGGACTACAAAATACCCGAAGAGGTTTGGAGCGGCAAAGAAGTAAACCTTTCTTTCTTGAAAGTGTTTGGATGTCTATCCTATGTTCATATTGATTCAGCAAGCAGAACAAAACTTGATCCGAAATCAAAGAAGTACTTCTTTATTGGTTATGGAGATAATGAGTTTGGTTATCGTTTCTGGGATGACCAAAATCGGAAGATCATTCGGAGCAGGGATGTAATCTTTAATGAGAAACTTCTATACAAGGACACGTCAGACATTGGAGCTGGAGATGAATGTCCTGAAGTCAAGAAGACTGATGAAGTGCCATTGATAAACATTCCAGTGAATGAATCGAAAACCAGTAACCATGAAGATGAAGAAGAAACTGCACAAGATGATGACCCACAAACTCCGGTGATTGAACTCAGGAGATCTTTGAGAACCATTAGGCCACATGAGATATACTCCCCTGCACTTCACTATATTTTGCTGACAGACAAAGGTGAACCGGAGACCTATGAAGAGGCGATGCAAAATGATGATTCAACCAAGTGGGAGTTGGCCATGGAAGATGAGATGGATTCACTGTCATCCAATCAGACGTGGGAGTTGACAGAACTTCCGCAAGGCAAAAAGGCGTTACATAATATGTGGGTGTACCGGTTAAAATAAGAGCATGATGGTAGCAAGCGGTACAAGGCAAGACTTGTTGTAAAAGGCTTCCAACAACGGGAAGGAATTAATTACACCGAGATTTTCTCTCCGGTGGTTAAATTAACCACTATCAGGACAGTACTTGGACTAGTGGCGAAGGAAGAGTTACATTTGGAGCAGTTGGATGTAAAGACTGCGTTTCTTCATGGTGATCTAGATGAAGAAATTTACATGAAGCAGCCACATGGCTTTGAAGTACGGGGAAAAGAGAGAATGGTGTGCAAACTTCAGAAGAGCTTGTACGGTCTCAAACAAGCTCCAAGACAGTGGTACAAGAAGTTTGATGGATTCATGAGTGAAAATAGATTCCTAAGGTGTCAAGCTGATCACTGCTGTTATGTGAAAAAGTTTGACGGTTCTTATATCATACTACTGCTATATGTAGATGATATGCTGATAGCTGGAGCTTGTCTGGAAGAAATTGATAAACTCAAGAAAGATTTATCAAAGGAATTTGCCATGAAGGATTTGGGTGCTGCAAAGCAAATCCTTGGAATGAGGATCTTCAGAGACCGGGTGAATGGATTCTTGAAGTTATCTCAAGAAGAGTACGTGAAAAAGGTGGTTAGCAGATTTAATATGGATGAAGCTAAATCTGTGAGTACTCCTTTGGCTAGTCATTTCAAACTAACCAAAGCACAATCACCATCGACGGAGCAGGATCAGGCTTATATGAATAAGGTTCCTTATGCTTCTGCTGTCGGAAGCCTCATGTATGCAATGGTGTGCACAAGACCAGACATAGCACATGCAGTGGTAGTTGTGAGCAGGTTTATGAGTAATCCAGGAAAGCAACACTGGGAAGCAGTTAAGTGGATTCTTAGGTATTTGAAAGGTACTGCTAGTTGTTCTTTATGCTTCAGGAGATCAAAATTTGGCTTACAGGGTTTTGTCGATGCCGATATGGGTGGTGACCTGGATGGCAGGAAAAGTACTACCGGATATGTGTTCACATTAGGTGGTACAGTTGTAAGCTGGGTGTCTAAGCTGCAAAAGATTGTTGCGCTTTCGACTACTGAGGCTGAATATGTTGCAGTTACAGAAGCTAGCAAGGAGATGATATGGTTGAAATCCTTTCTGGAGGAATTGGGTCAGAAGCTTGAACATAGCACATTACACTGTGACAGTCAGAGTGCTATTCATTTAGCAAAAAATCCTGTTTATCATGCTAGGACAAAGCATATACAGGTTAGGTACCATTTCATCAGATCAGTGCTGGAGGATGGAGTCTTGATGCTAGAGAAGATTCCTGGAAGTAAAAATCCAGCCGATATGCTCACGAAGACGGTAACCATGGACAAACTGAAGTTGTGTTCAACTTCAGTTGGACTGCAAGTATAAATGGAGATATATGAGCTGCTGCACTGATGGTGTTAAGACATGATTGAAATCAAGTCTTCAAGTGGGAGAATTGTTAGGCAAGTGGAGAGACCCACGCAAATAAAATATTCAGAATATTTCATCCCACATCGGAAGATTTACAAAAACTGCAGGAAGAACTTAGTTATAAATAGAACTCGATTCCTTCAGTTATTGTATCCCAAAATCAAAAGCTTTTTAACTTTGATAAATAGAGAGTGCATAGAAAAAAAGAGTGTATTTTTTTCTTGAGTGCGGGAATTCTCTTGTGTGAGTTAGAGAAATTATTTTCTCGGTATACTCGGGTTGGGAGTGTGAGAAATATTGAGTGTATTGGTGTATACACTCGTCGTAATATTCCTTCCGGTTATAAAAGTTGCAGTGCTCCGTGGACGTAGCCTATCTTGGGTGAACCACGTAAATCTTTGTGTTCTTGTTGGTTATTTTATTCCGCATTTTTTGGGTACTATTATCATCGTGGTCGGCATCGCTTCGGGGGTGTAATTCCCCAACACGAAATTGTTGCAGGGTATGGGAATTCCTGTAGGAAAACTAGCTCTGTATACTGCACTTGGAGGAGTCCGTCCCTCAGTAGTAAGCGCAACTCTCACTCTTAGCTCAAGCTTTAATAGAATAGCTTAATAAATCTGCTAATTTTTAGCTCAAGCTATATATAGTTATCTTGCTCTGATAATTTCGTGTGCTCCCCTGACAGTGCCTGCCTATTACCATTGATGTTGGCCCAAATAACAAGAAATTGCTGGAAGATGAATTCTACATTGGTCTGAGGCAAAATAGAGCGACCGGTCAGGTCTAAATAATTCCTTTTATCTTGTAAAAATTTATGTTTGGAAAATAAGAATACAGAATTTTACATTTTTAAGTTTTCTTTTTTCGCATGTTTAAGGTAATGATATATCTTCCAATTTGCTTTCAGGAATACGCCGACCTCCTAGATGAGTTCATGTCTGCGCTAAAGCAAAATTATGGGGAGAAGGTCTTGATACAGGTGGGGCATGATCTTTTGCCACATTTCAATTATCGATATTCGGGTTCTTATTTGGTCCAAATTTTCATAATTTTGTCAGTTCGAAGATTTTGCAAACCATAATGCCTTTGAGCTGCTTGCCAAATACCGAACGGCTCATCTCGTGTTTAATGATGATATCCAGGTAAAAGTGATCTTCTGATGTTTCTGTTTGATTTTAAATGTTACCCTCTTTGTCAAGAATATATCATAATTTAGTTATGGCATCTCAGGGTACAGCTTCTGTAGTTCTTGCGGGGCTTGTCGCAGCTCTGAAACTTGTTGGTGGAACTTTAACTGATCATACTTTCTTATTCCTAGGAGCTGGAGAGGTTACATTTACTTTATTCTTGAATTCCCATTCCCCCTGCTTGATTATATAATTTATATATATTTTCTACATCCTATGTTTTGTGAATTCTCTTACCATATTTGCATGAATGGGCTACCTAGAAATTTTGAAATAAACTTTGAATGTGGTACAATTTATCATTTGATCTGACTTCTATTTTTGGCTTCTTAAATGCTGGGACAGGTATAGCTGAACTTATCGCCCTTAAGATATCCAAAAGGGTATGGTTTCTTTTTTGTCATCGCTGTTGAATAATGTGCATGCTAAATTATGCTTCTTGCTTGATTTTTCGACTCATGGCTGCAGACAAATGCTCCAGTCGAAGAGACAAGGAAGAAAATCTGGCTTGCGGACTCTTAAGGCACAAAATGATCGTCTTTAAGACATCATCCCTTTTGTTTTCTTATTACGTACCACATAAATTTGTTTACTATCATTGAACTTTATATTTGTGACAACAGGGGTTAGTTGTCAGTTCGCGTCTAGAGTCCCTTCATCATTTCAAGTAACCATGGGCTCATGATCATGAACCAGTTAAAGAACTTTTGGATGCAGTTAAAGTGGGAAGACCGTGTCTTGAATTGAGCCCTTTGTATCGCTAAGATCTCCACGGTAATTATTTTGCTCGATATCTAATGTATCTACTAATTTCAGGCAATAAAACCAACAGTTCTGATTGGAACTTCGGGTGTTGGAAGAACGTTTACAAAGGAAGTCGTAGAGACCATGGCTTCTTTAAATGAGATTACTTTTTATTCTCTGTGTCGCTCCTTTTAAATGCATACTTAAGTGCTAAAATTAATCTTAGTCTATTTTTTTTGTATAGAAACCTCTGATTCTTGCTCTCTCAAACCCAACTTCACAATCAGAGTGTACTGCTGAAGAAGCTTATGCTTGGAGTGAGGTAAATGGATCTTTTTTCCTTGAAATTCTATAAACTAGGGGTGTAAAAGGGCCAAGCTGTTCTAGTAATCTCAAAAACATAAAATTCGTGTTCGGGTGTCCATTGAGCTACTCAAACTCGATCTATAGTTATTTGTTTGTTTTCTACTTTATTTTAAGATGATTAAATTATTACTTCTTTCATAAATAAATAAATTAAAAATAAAAAATGTGAGTAGACTGGATATCTGAGTGAGCTTGGCTCTCGATAGATTGCTTGTTTGAGTCACCTCAAGTAGTCAAACTCAAGAATACTACTTCTCAAGCTCGACTCAACTCCAATGTGCTTATGCCAAAACATTGGTGAGTTTGCATAGTACAATATCACTTGCAGCGACGTGCCATCTTTGCCAGTGGAAGTCCGTTTGATCCAGTGGAGTACAAGGGAAAGTATTCGTGCCTGGTCAGGTTTATATCGACATCCTAAAGAAGCACTCTTTTTTATTGCTTCATTCTCTATTCTAACACCAGCACATATCTTTATAGGAAAATAATGCTTATATATTTCTTGGATTCGGTTTGGGTTTGATCATGTCCGGTACAGTGCGTGTACATGATGATCTGCTCTTGGTAGCCTGTGAGTATTCACAGAGCCTTTAAAATGCATTATAATTCTACAATTTAAAGGGACGACTTCCAATTCTATTGTAACTTTTTCGCTGCAGCGGAAACTTTGGCAGCTCAAGTGACAGAAGAGAACTATGCCAAGGGACTGATATATTCACAAATATTAGAAAGAATTCTGCCCACATCGCAGCTGAAGTTGCGGCAAAGGCATATGAACTTGGTAAGTTCTCATGGACAAATTCATAAGATTTTATCATAGTCGATGAATTATTTACAATGAATTTAAATGGTTTCCTTTTCCGTTTTGAGTGCTACTGACATTGCTAACAATAAGTTACATTAGCTTGATATCATTTCTTCTGGCCGTGCAGGTTTGGCTTCCAGGCTCCCACGACCCAAGGATCTTGTCAAGTTCGCCGAGAGTTGTATGTATACTCTGGTGTATCATACCTATCGCTAACCGAACTACATAATCAACATGTGGTTTGATGTTACAAATGTTTTCACTTTGCCTTGTAATGTTCTCTCTTTTCTTCTTTAATTGGATTTAAGGTTGTACTCGTTTCTTTGAGTTTTTTGCCACTCTATTGTTTAGGTTTTATTTCTTTGTACGTTTGTCTAGTAATATTGTTTGAAGCGAAATCAGGGTTCTTGAATTTGTCGATGGAAGATGCTGTACAAGATTTCGGAATTTGAAATTCACCCGTTTGGGCAAATGGCAAATTATGGTCTGTCCCTTAATTTTTGTTCTCCTTTTCTATTTCGGTTTTCTTGCTTTCCTTGAGATGCCAGAGAGTACTACGAATCATAATGACATCAAGTATCACGACTCCAAATAAATCAAGATGAAGCACCAACACTCACGATTTGTACAAGTAATTCAATGAATTCTTTTTTTAAGAAAAAGATGCGTTTTGCTCCTCTAATTTTCAATATTTAGTCTATTTTTAAATGGTGTGTTTATCCCGCGATAAACGGCATCCCTTGTCCAAATTTCTGAACCTGCAAGAGCTAAAAAAAGAGAAATTTCACAAAATACTAAAACCTGGAGGTGGCTTAATTACAGATTCTGATTATTTGATTCTATATTTGCAAAACATCCCAAGCAACTTTAACAACAGCCGTCAATTTTTTTTTTTATTTATCAAAGCTCTCTTTTTTCCACAGACTAACAACAAACAATCTACATGAAAAACCAGCGAACCAAAGTCCTCAAAAGACAGTAACATTGTTTTACTTTGTATCATCCAAAACCTGCGAGCTTCTTATTCCCCAAAATGACCGTGGCCTCATTTTCTTCCTCGTGGCTGAAAAGTGCCAACCCAAGTGAGTTCCACATGTGGTGCATTCAGCCATCGACCATGCATACCTGCATCAATACGAGCCCAAAATATCAAACTCGCATCATTTGACAGATGAAGAACAAACCAAGAGTCAGAATGTATAAAGTATTTAATTGTGCCTGTCGTGACATTGATACCAAGGGAAACAGTAACACGTTGGAAAACAAAGCAATAAGCTTCTTTTATTCAAGATTTTCTTCTAGTCAACTCTTACTGGCTAAATCTTAAACCGATTGCCTGTTAAATTTTGGTGAAATCAAGTCACAAATATGATATATGCTAGAAACAGGTCAAACAAAGGTAGTTTGGCATGTAGTGATTCTCACAACTCATCAAGGATCAGGCAGTAACGCCAACATTGAACAATAAAATATTATTGCCATAAATAAACGACTGACAGTATATCTTATTTGTGGTGCCTCATTACAAAATATATTGGCTCAGATGGCAATGAAATACCATGCCAGTATAAGCAAATTTAGACCAGGATCTTTAATTAGGAGACATAGGAAGCCGTCGAAAGAAGAGAATATACCCGGGAAACCAGCTGAACTCTTTCACTGGAGGTCCTGCAACTCCTACTCCATTTGTTTTGAAGAGAGTCATTACCTCGTGCACAAAACCATGCGGATTAGCATAGGCACTAAGCGGCCCATCACTAGACATGATTAACATATCACGTCGCCTTCCAATCAACGTCTATGAAAGAAACAAGGTAAGCAATGAAAGAAACAAGGTAAGCAATGAAAGAAACAAGGTAAGCAAAATGTGATCATCGATGCAACAAAGACACAAAGGTACACGAATACTATAACATATATATTCATCCATGGTAACACATTCATATTTAAATGTATGACAAATTCAAATCACAGTTATAGAGATTGTAATATAATGCACAATTCCTTGACCCGTTAAAAAAATATTGAGTAACAAACAATTTTAGAAAGTGGACACCTATTTATGAGTTATATTCCAAGAGGACATAGAAGCATCCAATGAATGAAAAAAATGGGAGCACGAGGCATATATGAATAATCTGTAATGACATGCTACATTACCTGGCAAGATTTGCACTGAATTTTATCAAAACTTTCAAGTAACTCAATTTCCCTTCGCAATCTATAAGAAGTACCATCAATTTCCAAAAGCTCTTGCCTCTTAGATTCAGATATTGGAATTTTACTAGCAATGTGAAATGAAAGAAGATCTGGTTTCATTACAAGCCCCTCCATGCTTGGTGATTTAACAACTTGTTTCCACCTATCTGCAACATTACATATATTAAATCACTTACAAGTTTTCAGTTCATGCACCTTCATTTTGTAAAGGCTATTTATCTTTTGTGCCAAATTAAAAAAGAAAACATAAACTAAGGTAATGTGAACTTAAAGGACATTTAAAATAAAGGGATAGAACATGAGATGTTGCAGAACTTGCAAAAGTTCCATACTTCATTTCCTATACTTAATGAATTGATGCATAATATAAACTAGTAGTTAGACATCTAGGTTTTACATCCTGTATACCCAAGCAATCAGTATAGAAGTCTCTACTTAACAAGGGATACAAATAGATAAAATAGATAATGTGTTTGAATTAGAGGTTTTTCTTTCAAAAAAAACAAAGAAAAATAGACTTATTAAAACTATGAAGCGTATTATGGGCATTATATATTTGGTGTACCAAAAAGTTAACATAAGGTGGTCTCAATTAATGTATAGCGTAGATGTTGATATTCTCCCAAACATGCAAAGGAAAGTCACCTTACCAGCTGCCTTTCTAGCAAGAGAATAAGAATCGAACATGTTGTAAACCCAACTGGGCCAAAATGCTCCAGGAACATTCCGAAGCAGGGCTACGGAGCGCTTGTCCCATTTTGCCCTGTAGTGATGTTGCACACCTGAGAAGGTCCTTTTTCCAACATTAGAACTAGCATGTAAGTTCTGTTTGTTGTGTTCTGAATTAATCGACCTCAAATAGATATCCAATCCTGACAATTCAGGATGAAATTCTGAATGCTGCACAAAGTTCTCCTCATCACTGCTCATTGACTCATCATTTACATTAGGGCAACAAGAGGCTAGAGCAGATTGGTGCAAACTTTTTTCTGCTGATGAAAGTTCACTTTCAAAACTCCCCTCTGACATTGCATCAGAATCTTTTCCCTCCTCACAGCTGCAGTGATTAAGCTGAGAATCCTTTAACGATGGTGTGCTCCAGATACTGCTCGTTTGCAAGTTTCTCAATGGAGCCAGCTTGCCAACGACTTCCTGTGGTGTTCTTAGTGGCAGATCTTCCCTAATTATCTGAACCTCTCCACATGGCTATTTCAAAGCAGTTAGACAATGATAAAATGAACTGTACAAAAACATGAACTCTAGCTTGAAAATTTAAAAGAACTTACTGCTCCCTCTGCATCAATCAAGCGGCGCTTCAGACGAAAACGCTGCTGGCCGCGGGCAACCACGTTTACCGAACCGTCTTCCAGCCGCCGATGTTGCCGAATCTGCGATAAGTTGTAAGAAACTGAATTATTCTAGAACTAAATGTTCTATATAAAATTTAAAGTTGATGAAAGGAGTTAATCGTTCATTTGCAGTAGAACTCAACAGAGATTTCTCAACTTACAGAAACCTGACTCCTTAAGATTACCCTCATAAAACGAAATTTTGAAGTAACATACTCAAGTGATTCCAGGTAACAAGGGGCCATAGTCTATACCCTTTGTTTCTGATGTAGGCATTGAGAACACTGTGGGCATGAACAAAAAGAGGCGCGTGATCCAATATGTGTATTCTAGGAAGAAGGTAAGGAAGCCACGTGGGGGAGGGTAGAGGTAGAAAAGAGTGGGGGAGAAGAGAGAGGGGAATCATATTTTCTGTTATGTTCCTACCGATAGATGTTAGTTGGATCTAGTCTTGTCTGGTGCTAAAATCCCTTATCGGGAAGAGTATAAGAAAAAATGGATGGAAGAAAAGGAGAAGCGGGAGGACAAAAAAGATGAATGAAGGGGAGGGTGACCACGTCGGCCGTTGTCCGGTGGTCGGCAGTGTTGTACAAATGGTATGTTGTCTATAAAATACTGGATAAAAAAAATATTATGTTTAGTAGAGTTGTACATATGGTATGTTGTTTATAAAATTTGTATGCTTAAAAGAAATTCTAATAATCATGAAATAAGTAATAGTAAACAATATACTAAGCAATAAGTCATTCATATTATGGCTGCATCTCCTGATAATATTAGATTACATTTTTTTATTTTAATGCCTGATACTACAAAAATGCATTGGTAGTAGCATAATCAATCTGGTCCAGAAAAGAGCAAGAGAATCTTGGACATTAAAAGCAGAAAAACCAACTATTTCCTGCAGCGAAAATACCTAGCTGTTAAAGGAATTCTGCTAACCTCAGCAGTTGTGCCAGTAGTTGAAAATCTTATCCTGTCACTATTTGAATCTCTATAAACACGAACCTGAAATATATCGCCAATATCAATACAACACAAGAAAAAAACATCTAAAATAAAGTAGTGACACATGAAAAGGAAGTAAAATGGGTAGGAAGTAGGAAAGATTCACATACCACACCAATAGTATAAGGAGCATCAGCTTGTCTCATTGCTCGTTCAACTCCAGTTATAAAATTAGGAAAAATCACTCGAAGAGGAAGTGTCGCCTCAGGGAATAAAACTATACCTGCAAGAAGTTGAAAACTAGTGATACAGAAGCTAAAAAAATAGATCCGATGTCCATCTTTGATCCTACCTTATGCAACATCCCTTGTGATAATCTCATTAATTTTAATGGCATTTATAACAAGAACATAAATAAATATCAACTTCAATTGAATGGAGGACATCATCCATGATAAATGATATAGAAAGACATTATTGATGCAAATGGATAAAAAAAATTGTGTAACACTAAAATTTTCTTGGATGCTTGAACCAAAACAGAAGAAAATTCAAGTTGACTTACAAAATAGGAAAATGTTAGTGGTGATGTCATTCAACCTCAACGTTTAGGTAAGTACCTTCTAGATAGAACAGCGGAAGCGTCAGCACAGCGCCACCATCCAAAAATGCCATTCTGTTATGAGTGTCATCAACCTCTGATACACATGCACAAAACAATCGAATCTCATGTTTGATTCAAACATATGTAGGGGAAAAAAGATAATTGACACGAAGATGCCTACCACCAAGGTATGAATGCAATGCAACTAAGGAGGTATCATAAGTGTTGGATGCAGCAGCACCACGGTGACTACAAACCCGAGATAAAATGATCAAATTAACAGAAAATAAAATGAACAAAATATAATAATACACGTAGCATTTCCCAGTACACGGAGTGTCAATAAACTTGAAAATTTTCAAGATAATTCCAAACATGTAACAGAATTACTAATGAATATCCTACATTCTGACTGGTCCATCTCTCTAATTTGTAATCCACAGCAACTAAACAGGCACATGCACAAAAAGGCAACACGAACTATCGGCGAACCAAAGTATCCCATGCGCTTGCATGCGTACAAAAAGAAACAGTAAACCTACACAATCTGTCGGGATCACCATTACATCTAGCATCACATGTTAAGCAAATTCTTAGAGGATAAAATCAATAATGAACCAGCGATGGAACTCACAATCTATGTAATGGCATCCAAAAGCCCTAAATCAAACCAAACGTGATAAAAGGCATTCATATAATGCAAGCCACACGTCAATTTCCAGAAACCAAACACTAAAAAGTAAAACAGTACGTACACAAACGTGAAAATTAAAACTATGAAAGAAAAAACTCTGTAAAATGAATCTGAAAATCAACTAGACATTTACATATCCTCGTCAGACAAATCCTCATTGTCGACTTCCTCGATTTCCAACTCCTCCGATTCCAGCTCGCGAATTTGCTCGATTTGTAACCTCTCACTCTCTGGTATCAAATCCTCCTCCATCGATCAATTATCCGAAATTGCACGATTTTTCAAGTGATTTCCGACATGCATCACAGCAGGAAGAGCATTCGGGTGAGATTTAGCGCCGAAAAGGGATGGGTCTCCGCCCGGTTCGTTTGCGTGTCAAATATTTGGCAGCAGAAAGCAAACGTGTCTAATTTAATTAATTAACTATTTATTATTTTTTTCAATTAAATTTTTTTTAATTAATTTTAATTTAATATCGGAAAAAAATTGGGCCCAAGTCCGTTTAGTAAAGGAAGTCACACAATTGAAATGGGACAAAGCTTTGGGCCATGAATTGGTCCACTATTACATTTTCCAGATCGTGCAAGAACACGGGGCTTGATTTGGAGTGAAGAATTAGGAGTCTATCGTTGTCATTCGGGGGTGGGATCGCGTCGGATTGAAATAAAAATATTACAAAAATATTTTCAACCAGATCCGACTTGAACTCGAACCGACTTGACCAACCCGAAACATTAATAAATTATTCTTTTATTTTAAAAAAAATAATTAAATAAAAATAAAAAAATTCCACACATAACAATAGTAATATTTTAATTTAAACACATAATAACAAAACTTTTAACTCAAATATGATAATTATGTTTCATCAGTTTTACAAAATTTGGCAGTAATAATAATTGTCAAAACTGTTGTGAAAAAGTAAAAATTTACGGTAAAAAGTAAAAATCTCAAACTCTTAAAATTATCACACTACACACTTTATAATATTTTTCTCTCAACTCAATTGTGATTTTCTTCACAAATGAGAGATCTATTTATAGAAAATTTTTACAAATAATCCAAAAATAAAATACATCATTACCTACATCATCACACACTAATTTTCAATATTCAACACCTAATTTTACCTAATTTTCAACATTCAACATTCACATTTTCAACACAAATATTTTTCACATTTTTAAATAATTTTTCAACACTCCCCCTTGTGATGATGATCATAATGATTGTATACATTACGTGTTTTTATACTGCCTCGTTAAAAACCTTACTAGGAAAAACCCATTGGGATAAAAACCATAGTAAGGGAAAAAGAGTGCAGTCACGTAAACTCCCCCTCATGTTGACACGAACAATTCTTCACAAATTTCGTAGATTGCGCATCCCAATATTATATATGTGCTTTCTGAATATTGTCGTAGGAAGTGCCTTTGTGAAGAGATCTGATGAGTTTTCACTTGATTGAATGTGACGAACATCAATACATTTATTCTTCTCAAGCTCCTTGGTGAATGCGAAGAACTTAGGAGGAATATGTTTAGTTCTGTCGCTTTTTATGTATCCTTCTTTCATTTGAGCAACACATGCAGCATTATCTTCATATAGTATCACAGGCTTCTCGTCGAATGATAATCCGCATGAGATTTGGATATGTTGAGTCATTGATTTTAACCACACACATTCACGGCTTGCTTCATGTAGTGCAATAATCTCGGCATGATTTGATGAAGTTGTTACAAGTGTTTGTTTCTGTGAACGCCAAGAAATTGCAGTGCCTCCACGAGTAAATACATATCCAGTTTGAGAACGTGCTTTGTGTGGATCAGATAAGTATCCAGCATCGGCATAACCAATTATACTTGGATTAGCATCTTTTGAATACAAAAGTCCCAAGTCTGTCGTTCCTCGTAGATAACGGAATATATGTTTAATTCCGTTCCAATGTCTCTTTGTTGGATATGTGCTAAATCTTGCCAATAAATTTACGGCAAAAGATATATCAGGCCTTGTACAATTTGTAAGATACATAAGGGCACCGATAGCACTTAGATATGGTACTTCTGGACCAAGAATATCTTCATCATCTTCACATGGACGGAATGGATCCTTTTCTATGTTTAATGATCTAACAACCATTGGAGTACTTAAAGGATTTGATTTGTCCATATTAAAACGTTTAAGGATCTTTTCTGTATAATTTGTCTGGTGAACAAATATTCCACATTCTTTTTGTTCAATTTGTAAACCCAGACAATACTTGGTTTTTCCAAGATCCTTCATTTCAAATTCTTCTTTCAAGTATGACACAACTTCTTGAATTTCCTTATTTGTTCCAATGATGTTTAAATCATCAACATATACAGCAATAATTACGCATCCGGATGTTGTTTTCTTAATGAAAACACAAGGGCATATTGAATTATTTACATATCCCTTTTTCATCAAGTGATCACTTAGCCTATTATACCACATTCTGCCGGATTGCTTCAACCCATATAATGATCTTAGTAATTTCACAGAATAACATTCTCTGGGTTTTGAACTTTGTGCTTCAGGCATCTTAAATCCTTCAGGGATTTTCATATATATATTACTATCAAGTGATCCATATAAGTAGGCTGTAACAACATCCATAAGACGCATTTCTAAATTTTCAGATACTGCCAAGCTAATCAAATACCGAAACGTAATTGCATCCATCACAGGAGAATACGTTTCTTCATAATCAATTCCAGGCCTTTGAGAAAAACCTTGTGCAACAAGTCGAGCTTTATATCTTACTATTTCATTTTTCTCATTTCGCTTTCGAATAAAAACCCATTTGTATCCAACAGGTTTTACACCTTCAGGTGTAAGGACTATAGGTCCAAAAACATTACGTTTATTTAGCGAATCCAATTCAACCTGGATGGCATCTTTCCATTTTATCCAATCCTGCCGATTTTTACATTCACCAAAAGATTTTGGTTCATGATCTTCATTATCATTTATGATGTCGATTGCCACATTATAAGAAAATATATCATCAATTTCTTCTATATCTTTTCGGTTCCATATTTTTCCAGTATTAATATAATTGATAGAGATTTCATGATTCTCGTCAGTTTGTGGTTCTGACAAAACATTTTCATCATCATGTGTTTCTTCAGGAACATCATTCTCTATTTTGTGATCATTATGTGTTTCTTCAGGAACATCATTCTCTATTTTGTGATCATTGTGTTTCTCTATGAATTTTCTTTTTCGAGGATTTTTATCCTTGGAACCAACTGGCCTTCCACGCTTCAGGCGTTTAATGACATCATGACTATCTTCAATTTGTTTCTTCGGAATTTCAATTCGAGCAGGGGCATTTGCAGCATGTATATATGATTTAGTTACCCCTTTTGTGTCTGCAAATGCATCTGGTATTTGATTTGCTATTCTTTGCAAGTGCACAATTTGCTGTACATCTTTTTCACATTGTTTTGTTCTTGGATCCAGATGTAACAATGATGATACATACCATGTAATTTCTTTTTCGGTATGTTTCTGTTCTCCCCCTAACATTGGGAAGATTTCCTCATTAAAATGACAATCAGCAAAACGTGCTGTGAACACGTCGCCTGTCTGTGGTTCAAGATATCGAATGATCGATGGACTATCATAACCAATATAAATTCCAATCTTTCTTTGAGGTCCCATTTTCTTTCGTTGAGGTGGTGCAATAGGCACATACACCATACATCCAAAAATTCTCAGATGAGAAATGTCTGGTTCTTTACCAAATGCAAGCTGCAATGGGGAGTATTTATGATATGCACTTGGTCTGATGCGAATTAATGAAGCAGCATGTAAAATTGCATGTCCCCATATAGAAATAGGGAGCTTTGTTTTCATAATCATTGGTCTAGCAATCATTTGCAGACGTTTAATCAATGATTCAGCCAATCCATTTTGAGTATGTACATGAGCAACAGGATGCTCAACAATGATTCCCATAGACATACAATAATCATTGAAAGTCTGGGAAGTAAATTCACCAGCATTATCAAGTCTAATTTTCTTGATTGTATAATCGGGAAATTGATTCCTCAATTTTATTATTTGAGCAAGTAATCTTGCAAATGCAACATTTCGAGTTGACAATAAACATACATGTGACCATCTGCTGGAGGCATCAATCAATACCATAAAGTATCTGAATGGTCCACATGGTGGATGGATTGGTCCACAAATATCACCCTGAATACGTTCAAGAAACATTGGTGATTCAGTTTGGATTTTGGCTGGTGATGGTCTTATAATAAGTTTTCCAAGAGAACATGCTTTACATTGAAACTTATTATTCTGAAAGATCTTCTGGTCTTTCAATGGATGACCATGTGTATTTTCTATAATTCTTCGCATCATTGTTGAACCAGGATGTCCTAATCGATCATGCCAATTGGTTAATATTGAAGAATTATCAATTACCATGTTTGATTCAATGGGACGTATATGTGTATAATGCAATCCAGTAGGGAGCATTGGTAGTTTTTCAATCACATATTTCTTTCCTGATTTATATGTGGTAAGACACATATATTTCTCATTCCCTTCATTCATTGTTTGAGTATCATACCCATGGGAATATATATCATTAAAACTCAACAAATTTCTTTTCGATTGTGGTGAATATAAAGCATCATTGATCAAAAATTTTGTACCATTAGGTAACAAAAATTGTGCTTTACCACATCCTTTAATCAAGTCTACAGGACCTGATATTGTATTCACCGTTGTTTTTGTTGGTTTTAGTTCCAAGAAATATCTTTTATCTCGGAGGATAGTGTGCGTTGTACCACTATCGGGTATGCAAACTTCAGCTTTGCTCATAGCATTTTCCATATTTGAACTTCAAAAAATATGCAATGAAAAAAAATTAATGACAATACATATTTAAATATAACACATATCATAATTGTACAATAAAACATTATCATATAAATACATGAAAAATAAATTATTGTACATTTATATTCTACCACTATATTGTTCATTTTCAGAGAAATCATTGAGAAAATCTGCAGCATCAATATTGTTCATTTCTATCCCACCAACATATTGATCATTTCCAGAGAAATCATTCATAAAATCAGCAGCATCAAAATGAGTTGAATCACTCAAACGGTCACTTCGCTCAGTGAAGTTGGTCTCCTTTTCTTTCCCCTTTATCGATTCTTTATAAAGTTTGCAAAGATGCTCAGGGGCTCGACAAATACGAGACCAATGTCCTGGAGTACCGCATCTGAAACAAGAACTTTCAAATCTTTTCGAGTGATTTTCATTAACACTCATGTTTTCTTGATGCCTTTTCTGTGGATGGTTTGGGACGTTATTTTGAGATGAGTTATAGAAATAACTATCTCGATTATTTTCAAAACCACGGCCGCGTCCACGACCACGACCACTTCCTCGTCCACGTCCACGTCCACGACCTCGACCTCGACCTCGACCTCGACCAAAACCTTGTCTTTGAATTTGATTTTGGTTTCCAGGTTTAAATTCATTTTTGCTTACAGCATTTACTTCTGGAAATGCTGTTGATCCAGTGGGTCGGGACTGATGATTTCTCATTAATAGCTCGTTGTTCTTTTCCGCCACAAGAAGACAGGCGATGAGTTCAGAATATCTCGCAAATCCACGCACTCTATATTGTTGCTGTAGTGTTATATTTGATGCGTGAAACGTGGAAAATGTTTTTTCAAGCATTTCCGATTCTGTAACCTCATGTCCACAAAATTTTAACTGCGAGATTATTCTATACATCGCTGAATTGTAATCACTGACTTTTTTAAAGTCTTGGAATCTTAACATATTCCATTCATCACGGGCGGTCGGAAGTATAACTTCCCTTATATGTTCAAATCTCTCTTTTAATCCTTTCCACAGAGCCATGAGATCTTTTTCGATGAGATATTCACATTTTAAGCCTTCATCAAGGTGTCGTCGTAAAAATATTATAGCTTTTGCTTTTTCTTGTGATGAAGATATACCATTTTCTTTAATGGTCTCGCTTAGACCCAATGACTCAAGATGCATTTCTACATCAAGAGTCCATGGCATATAGTTTTTCCCAGTAATATCAAGAGCGATGAATTCGAGCTTTGGCAAGTTTGCCATGGTGGTACTAAAAATTACGATGCATTTTATTAGTTAATGAATATTGCAATACAAAGTAATGGATAAACAACAAGTACAAGTATTCGTAAAAATAAAGAAAACACACGAGGAGGATATTCTCCGATAAATACAAGACTGGTGAGTATGATAACCAAAATAATTAAAAATAACCTCGTGAAAGCCATCTTCTTTTTTTCTTCGAAAATTTGATGAAGAATAATTTTTAGAGAAGAAGAGAAAGTTGGAGTGATTGAATGTATTTGTGAGATTGTATTTATAGAGCAAAAACTAGCCGTTTTGTTACCGTTTATTACCGTTGGTGTATAAGAAAATAAATGTATGTATTTGTATAATTTTATGGTAATAATATGGTGTATATAATATTAGTCATATTTAAATAATTATGTATATCATATCACATTATTATAATTAGGTGTCATAAGTTATTTTGTTTAAAAAACCTTATAGGCTTTTATACTTGTCGTATCCCTTACCGGGAGTGTGGGATGTCGTCTTAACATCCTCCCAGGATTTATAACAAGTTTTTGAAAAAATTATTTTTATTATTTCTAACAATAACATTATATTATATATTACATATATAAACAATAAATAAATAACAGTAAAATAAATATTATTACTTTTGTTACCTTTTTCTTCTGTTCGGAGCTTGGAAAAATATGGAGGACTTTTAGAGCTTCGTGCTGATAACGTGTTGTGAAAAAGTAAAAATTTACGGTAAAAAAGTAAAAATCTCAAACTCTCAAAATTATCACACTACACACTTTATAATATTTTTCTCTCAACTCAATTGTGATTTTCTTCACAAATGAGAGATCTATTTATAGAAAATTTTTACAAATAATCCAAAAATAAAATACATCATTACCTACATCATCACACACTAATTTTCAATATTCAACACCTAATTTTACCTAATTTTCAACATTCAACATTCACATTTTCAACACAAATATTTTTTACATTTTTAAATAATTTTTCAACAAAAACTATTAATTAATCAACAAAAGAAAAGAAAACTTTGAAACATCACGATCATCAATATAAAATAAAAAATTCTTTGAGTATCATGGAGTAATTTCCAAGTTTCAAGCTCTACTTCACTATTTTTTGCACCTTTTTTTATTCGTCAAACTCTGAAACAACGTAAAATAAATAAAAAATTAAAATTTGAAAGCTTTTTAAAAAACCTTAATTTATGAACTTTAAATAACTTACTTTTTTTTTAATGTCAGGTGTGAATAGAAATTTAACAACGTTAGAAATATCAATAATATGTTGCAGTAGTATTTGATTTCACATCTTCATTTATGAATAAATTCATAATATTTTCAGTCAAATCATTCAATTTAATCTCAGTAATTTCTAAAAAATATATTAGTAAAACAAATAACTTTCAAATAATAAAAAAATACAAACATCTGAAAATTTTAGCTTTAAAATTTTTCTATAAAAACTGATCGGGTTAGTTAAGGTTGACGGGTGATTTGATTCTTATTTCAGGTTAACCTGAACCCGAACCCAACCCAAAAAAAATTTCCAAGTCCGATCTGATTTGACCTGAATCCAAAAACCCTTAACCTTGTATTTTTTGGAGCAGTTTGGGTCGGATTAATTTTTGACACCCTTAAGAAGAATGATCACTCAATCATCAACAACAATAACTCATTTCAACAAATATTCTCTACAAAATTAACAAATTCCAGCAGCATTTTAATTTCAATTTCTGTTTCCAGTTGCTTTTGGAAATTCCTTCAATAAAGATCCTTTAAATTTATTGTTCCTTTTCAGTTGCAAAGTTGTTTTTTTTGTTCTTACTTCTTAGTGACATAGTCGATTATTCATGTTACTTTTCCAATTTGCCTTCTTTTTCATCCTAGATTAATTAGTTTCTACTTGAGTTTGTATTTCATACATCAAATCGAAGACTCAGAATCATTTAGTTTTAGAAAATAGATTTATTATATTTTTCATTTGATATGGACACAAAAATTTGTGATATATATATCTCTCTGTGTGTGTGACTTTATATGTAAATTTCAATTTATTTCCTTATTAATTGTTTGCTTTAAATGTGTCTATTTTTTTCAACTTTTTAAATATGAGTGATTATTAGTATTTTGTCCTTGTTACGTCTACCCACTTTATATGTTATTTTTTATCCAATGATTTCGATTTATTTATTTATTTTTTCATTATGTAAATTAGTACTTGGTCTTTTTTTATGTCTACTCACATTATAATCTGTTATTTTTTATCCAATGATTTATATTTTTTATTTATCTTTTCATTATATAAATTAAATTAATTAAATTAAAGTTTAGGAATAGTTCATTGTTGATTTGTGAATTTTCTTTGGTGTATTCATAATTGTTTTTTACATGTCATCATTAATTAGTTCGTGCATTGTTTATTTGGTTTGTCATCACACTTTAACTTCATTTACATTGATTATTTTTAAAATAAGGCTAAAACTTGTGTATTTAAATAAAGCTATTTGCAACAAACATTTTTTGTGGTTTATATTTATGAATTACTAGAATAAAACATAGTAAAAAATCATTGTTACATGTATTTTTTAGAGTTTCAAATTTTCTAATTTGTAATCCCTTTTTTGACGTTGGCTATAACTTATGCGTTTACAAAAAATTGCAACCAACATTTTTTGGGTTCACATTTATAAATTACTTCAATAAAACATGGTAAAGATCATTGTAATATGTATTTTTTTTAGAGATTATAATTTTATAATCTTTTTATTTTATATGATTTTTTAGAGTTACAATTTTCTAATCTGTAATCTCTTTCGTTGTAACGTTTGCTAGAAATTGAGTGTTTTAAAAAAAATTTGCAATCAACGGTTTTTGGAGATTATATTTTTCCACTCCTTTTAATCTACTTGTGCCTATTAACCAGAAATTGTATGCTTAAATTAAGAATATGTTTTTTTTGAGACCTTTTCACTGATTTTATTCGTAAAACTAGTAAATTCTGCTCATATTTACAATAAAAATAGTACTTTTGGCATAAAAAATAATATTTTATCATGTGTGAACTAAATAAGATATATGTCTCATAAAATTGACCCGTGAGACTGTCTCATATGATTTTTTTGTGTTAAATTATATATTAAAAAATGTACCAACAATATCATGTGTTTTGATTTTCGATATTTAATTTGTTTTTTTATTCTTTATAAATTTTTATGTTCTATATTTATAAATTACTTTAGCAAAATATGGTCAAAAAATTTATTGTGATATACATTTTTTTAAAAAAATTTAAAATTTTCAATCTCTTTACTTGTGATTGTTTGCTAGAACTTATGTGCTTAAATAAAAAAATTTTGGCAACCAACATTTTTTTGTGGTTTATATTTATAAATTACTTGAATAAAACACGGTAAAAGATCATTGTAATTAGAGTCGTTATATTGAGTCTGTCGGTTTGGCCCACAGCGCCAAAAAATTTAAATGAGTTGGTTGAAAATTTTCAATTTATTTAAAATGGGCCTAAACGAGCTCGCACGAGTTTATATTAAATATCTATATATTTAATATTATCGATTTTCAATCATGAATTCCTCATTTAAAGAGGAGAATATCATCTTGATTTAAAATTTTTGATGTTACTATTTTGTCCACAAATTATGGGTTGTTGAGATATTTGGGCAGTAGCTAAAATTGAGTATCAAACTTGACATTTTAATTGTGTTGTGGGATTCCTGACAATATGTTGGTCAACATATTATTTTTAAGTTATTTGTATCAGTATCGTGAGCGATAAACACATTTATTGCAATATATAAGTATTATCATTTTTTAAAATTAATATTCATTTTCATGTTTGACAGATTATGGGTTTTGAAAAAATGAGGAACAATAAATTCAAGCAAACAAATATACAAAGTTTGGGGCGAAACGTGATAGCGAGAGTTAAATATAAATCAATAAATTTTTGGTGAATTTATCGATGTTAAGATGCATAACAAATCTTATATCATAATATATAAAATTTCAATTTATAAATGAAATAAATCAAACATATACGAAATATACAATATTTCATTACAAATACAATCAAGTAATTTATTGTAATTGTGTTTTATTCTACAAGAATTCTTGTCAAACTCAGTTATTGCTGATTTAACATCTATTAAATCAGCAAATTAAATAACATGTCAATCAAACTAATTGAGAAACCACATATTCTTGAATTTTCTGATTAATTTTTTTGATAATTTGTTTTATTTAGTATTTTAAATCATAAGACATCGTTATTAGAACTAAAAACATGAAAAAAAAATTCAAAAAAATGTTCATAAAGACTCAATCACTAACTCATAAAATAAAACAATTATCAATATACTATATTGAAAACATTCTAATTAATTAAGCATATATGCTAAAACTTTTCTAATTAATTAAGAAAAATTAATTTACAATAATCATATTTAATATTTTTGGACTACCACCATTTGTTTATTAAGATATTCATCACAATTATTTATTAGCATGTTAATATTTAAATCTGAATTATGATGTATATTTTTTTCTAAAAGTTCTTAAATGATGCTTCAATACATTTATTTGACACTTCAATATTAATATTTGAAAATGTATTAATTTTATATGTATATTTTATGTGTGCAAAACTTCTAATCTTGACTATAAAAATTCTATAAAAATTATAAAAATGAATTAGTTAGGACATAAAAAATTACACAATTAAAAAAAATACCGAATATAAAACTAAATAATTTTCTATTACCTAAAAATTACTAATATCGACTTATAAAGATTGAAGTTGGTAAGAGTGGATACTATTATCTATACATATTATAAAAGTGTGAACCAAGGTCAAAGTTTTTTTACTGTGTATTGTCAACTTTGTTCTTAGTTTGTACATACAAGAGAAATTTAGTAAGGATATTTTTGTAAAATCAGTTATTATGATCAGGACAAAATTGTCAAACTACATTTATGCTAGATAATGATCAAGTTGCCAAAAAAGCTGAAACTCTAAAATTATTTGATTTCTATTTTCTTGTAGATGAATTGAACAAAATTTTTTCACAAAAAACTTAATTTGTAGTTTTTTTCACAAAAAAGTTAATTTGCAGAAGATTAAATACCAAAATTCTTTGGTTTTATTTGCTTGTAAATAAAATGAAAATATTTTTTTCACAAAAAACATAATTTTTATAAGGAAATGATGTTAAATATCTTTTATTTTACGTTAATTAAGATTAATTATTTTAAAACGAATAATTAAACTAATGAAGTCAAATAATTAAACTAATGTTATTTTTGTTTTACCAAGGTTGGTGTCATGAAAAAGGTTAGACATTTAATTACATTTACAAAATGATACAAGAATTATCAGATATAAATATAGATAATCCTAATAAATATTTCGTGGGTATTTATTCTATCTATATTTCTTTATAAAAAGGAAAGTCGACTAATAATTTTCAAAGCCTTGGTTTATTACTAAAATTTAACGATATAAAATTGCATAAATATATTTGTATTAATTTTATCTATTTTTTCTCTTTTTAAAGGCTAGAAACTATAACAATTACTTTATGAGATATTCTTGCAATTAACGAAGGAGTATTTTTAATAAGGGTAAAAACTTGTGTGAGACGGTCTCACGGATCGTATTTGTGAGACGGATCTCTTATTTGATTCATCCATGAAAAAGTATTACTTATTATGCTAAGAGTATTACTTTTTATTGTGGATATGTGTAGAGTTGACCCGTCTCACAGATTAAGATCCATGAGACGGTCTCACATGAGACCCACTCTTTTATAAGGGATATATATTGACAAAACAGTTACAGCTTTTTGTAAACTTAAAAATATATATGTGAGAGTCCAGCCCAAATGAAAACCCCAAAGCCCAGCCCATTTAGGAATAAGTTAAATAAAAAAAAAATTTGAAATGATAATCGTGAATCTTCTTCTCTCTCCATCGGCCGAAGCTTCGTTTTCTTCCTTCTTTAATTTCGAAATTTTAGTCATCGATTGTGGCCACTCCGTTTGTCCAAAAATTAAAGTAAATATATATTCGGAAAGCCCGTGACGAGAGCTATCCATTGATACCACTTTTGCTAGAAAAAATCGCGTCGTCCGAAAACCCGTCGGAAACCCGCCGTCTCTTTCGCCGTGAAATCTTCGTCGTACGTCGCCGGAGTTCGAAAATTTATTGAGGGCTTTTGTTCTCTGGGTCGTAATCTTCATTTTGGTATATGTATTGAGGTATAATTCAGATTTTAGGTTTCGAAATTTGGGCATTTTAATTCAATTGAGTTCCAATAATTAATATATATTGGATTATTGATTGTAGGTGCTATATCGGAGCCGATTGGAGGTATTAAGCTAATTTTCGAAATTTAATTAGATAATATTTCGAATTTAGCCTATTAATTTGGGAATTTATGATTTGTTAAATGTTAAATCGTTATTGGGATTTGTTTATAACATTAGAAATAAAAAAAATGAATATTTTGAAAATTTCTAGTTTACTAAAAAAAATCAAAAACTAATGTTTGAATGAGATACACTGCAAAGTTAGTGAAGTAAAAAAATGAAGAACAAAGCAAGTTAATAGAAATAATATAATAGGCTAAGTTGAATGAAACCCATATACATAAGTATATCACTTGGTATAATTAGTTGACTCATATTATGTTGTCACTGCACAAAGTGAAAATTCATACACTTAGTGTTTTACATTTTCTCAATTTTTTTTCTTGATTTCAAATTTAATTCTAAGTCCAGGTAATGAAAAACTACAAAATGGACTTATGCATCTTTAATGTACACAAATTATAAAGTGAAGATATATTTTGATTAAGATAATGAAATAGATTATATGTATACACAAGAAAAACGATAAATAAAATTTTTTTTATAGACATGAATTTTTATTTTTATAACTTTTACAGTGGGATTAAGAAGATAAAAGAGAAAAAATATTAATTCTTTTGGGTCTATTTCATTCCCTTGTTCCTTCCAATTCTCTCTAAAATAGCTTATGGATTAGGAGCCAAAGCACCCATCATTTAAGATTCTTTTGGTATCTACTTTTCTTACAAAACTGCATATATTTACACTTGAAAGTCAACATAAAAATTTACAAACAATCCAACGATTACACAACATGGATTGCTATGGATAACAATGATTTTGAGGAGCAAAAAGTAAAACTTTAACAGACAAATAAATGTGGACCACCCCCTTGAATCTTTTGCATCAATTATACATCAGTCCCTCTTATAAATATCACACAAGTTTAAGATATCTATCTATATATTAAAACAAATCACTTTACTAAATAATTCTTTTTAATGTAAATGGAGAGAAATCAATTGTGACGTCAAGCTGCCTCCATGAGAAAAACCCTATTTGATCATGTCAAACCAATATGATACAGATTTCAGTTCGATTAATTTTACAAGAAGCTTATGATTAATATTTTATTTCATTCATATTTGTAATAGCAGGTTTCTCAACTCTCCATTAAAACAATATCTGGAAGCAATTTTTACCCCAAATACACTCACCCATTATCATATTGATAATTATTATACAATAATATTGTTAAACCACATGTATCTATAAACTAATAATAAGTTGATACTCGGGATTTAGGGATACCTGAAAGACGAAGAAAATCCTACTTTTACAGAAGAGGTGGTAAACCTATTCTACTCGGATTCGGCTCGATTTATAAAAAAAACATTGAACTGACAACGTGAGCTTATCTCGAATGTGATTCTCAAATTTTGCACTATAAAAGCCTAACTACTTGACAAGAATTATGGTTGTAAAGACAATTTTGAAATATTTTTTTGACAGGAATAATGGTCCATTTGACTTTGAAAAACTAGACAACGTTATGCATAAATTCAAAGATAGCAGCTCCAGGTAATTCAAGCATAAATCATACTCTGGAAAATGGGTAGATAGTGTGATTGTTCTTCTTTCTTGCAGGATAGGAGCAAAGAAGGTTAAAAAAGAATGCACACAATTTCTAAAATGCTGCGAGGCTGGCAACTTTGCAAGGCATGGTATTTTATGTCAGCTTCAATCTTCATATCTATGATACATCTAATTAAGTCTAAACTCCATCAGGTGATATACATCATATATACCAAAGCATTGGATCTTTTGTTGTATGCAGGTCACTTGAATATTAAATAAAACCCATATGCACGATTGTGTCATACATATGGGATTGTGTAGCATATCTTTAACCAGTTCATCTATTTAAGATCATGATTTGTCTTTTAACACACTAAATACCCAACTTATATTTCAGATATTTCATTTTAGACGGGGTTTTACATATTATTTGTCTTTCGAAAAGATGGTACATGATTTCACATAAGATTCAGAATGAATCTTCAGTTTTTATTTAAAAGAAATATCTGAAAAACTTTTAATGTTGGGCATGCAATTCATGTAACTATTGCAGGTGCATGAAGGCATTCCAAGAAGTAAAGCGACAAAGAAAGCTCGAGAGCTATCTCCAAGTCTTTTAAATTTTTATATAAAAACGCTTCATCACACAAAACGTGTAAAACAATTAGGGTACACGCTTTATGGAAGATGAATCCGATCAAATATAAAAATTCTTTAGATTTCATTGTAGTTTCTTCCTCAGAATACATTAAATCGATAGGCTCAAACAAATTACCAAAATATCAAATTCTGTGTTCCCCTAAATAAAATTAAAAATTTTCATGCTAACATCACCTACTAACACACCACAAGACACCCGTCCACTAAAAATCATGAGTCTGCCTTTGTAGGACATTTTTTTAAAAATCTTATATTTGTTTTTGTCACAATTTCAGATAGCAAGAGAAGCACGTTAATTATATCCTAACCTTGTACAGAGATTATGATGTCAAAGAATGAATGTGGTTCCAGAAAATCAAATTACATCGATTCAATGAAGAAGGATTATCTTCGAACTGGAAATATATATAATGTTTAGTTTCATTTTGTATGCATAAATATCTTTAATTTTTCTTAATCATCTATCAAAATCTCAGACAAATTTGCAGCTTCAGTCTCCACTAAAAGCAATTAGTAAATAAATGGTGAAAAACTGGAAAATTCGAGATTTTTCAAAATAAGGTCAAATTCCAACCTAAAATTTTTAGAGAAGAAAAATCAGAAAACAGCAAGAATATCATACAAGGTTATAGCATTCTATCATGAAGAAAAAATCCCTCGTAGTGAATGTACTCTCCTCTTATCTTAACTCAAACACAAAACAAGATCAATCCCTCCCAGGAAAACACTATTAAGATCAGCATAATTTAAGTTGAAACAACAAAAAATGGGGGAAAAAACTATAGCATGATGACACAAGGGAATTTGAGAAAGTGAAATTGACGTGCTTGAAACTGCTTCAGTATCAATTGAACCATATATTCAATGAGTTCGAAAGGAAGAAAACATAAACCGTCACACAAATCTATCTTCATGAGTAAAATTCAAGAGATGTCACATACCACTAAACATTTGAGACAGGATGAAGTTAATCAAATCAGGGAACCAATCCAACATCTTTAAAGTATCCATGCTTGAGTGCAAGTTTGGCTGTGAATCAATTGCTGGGATCATGGTGCAGCATTTTCTGAAAAAGGAAATAGTCATTGGTGATCAGATTATCTGATCTATTTACTTTCTTATGGTTTAGTTTATGTAAGAGGTGAAAAAATGAGCTACTTCGCTGAATGATCATCTCTTAAAGGCCACTTAATTGCATCTAAACTCAATTTTATATCAACCTAATTGCATCTTCAAACGGAAAAGAACTTACGTAAAGGAGGTCAATACGAGATGCATCAAGATTTGGGACCACGGTAGCAAGGTCCTGTAAAGAAAGGTAACAATTAAAACTTACGTGCCCTTGAATTTTGTAAGCATGAAATAAAAATTGCTCCAACTCCAATCACTTAGCTGGCCATTTTGGAAATGTATATTTAAAATCAGGCAGAGAAGACACTCCAGGCCATACATATTCATTTGGAGTGCCCATAACTCTACATGACGGATCAAAAAAAGATTAGATAAATAATAAATTACGTCAATCAAGTTTAAGAATAGAAGTTGACCAATAGGAAACGAAATTGAACACGTTTACCACAGGTTGCATCTTGGCAAGAGCAGCTCATATAAGAGAAAACAAAGAAGCAAGTAGAAGCATTTTAAATTGTATAATCGACAAGAATAACTAAATAGAATATTCTCAAAAGATGAAACTATGTAGATAAAGCAAATATAAATGAACAATCATATCCAGGGAAGTTGAAAACTGATGTAGGCTCATTTAAGAACAGCATAACAACTATCAAGTTCTAAAACATTCACCTCGTGTGTAAGAATCATGCATGGATACATGCCCTGGCCAATCCAAAATCTGCAAGTTTTAGTGAATTGGTACTTTGAACTATCAGCAAGTTTTGGGGCTTCAAGTCTCGATGAAGTACACGATGAGAATGACAACAACAAATACCATGAAGTATTTGATATAGAATCCTCTGCAGTATTGAAGATTGATGTAAACAATGTTGACTGGCAAGCAAAATATTCTCAGTGCATTTATTTCAAGCTCTGGAATACATCAGTACTGCAGAGAGGAGATGCTCACTTCCATTTGCATGAACAAAAAAATAGACAAAGAAAATTAACAAGGATTATTTTTTTCAGTCTTTTACAATGCAAGAGTAATATCCAAGCTTCGCCACACCTAGAAATTTATATTGACAACACAGATAAATGAATACTGAAGCAGTAAGACAGAGTAGTTACGGAAACACTTCTACTCAAATATAATATAACTGTTTCTAGCTGATATACTGACAGCAAATTCATAAACCCAGAATCCTCCCATATAAGTCAAGCATCAGGTAAGAGGCCACTAACTTTAACCAGATGAGGATTCTGGGAGAATTCAGGGCAAGAATCCATGTGTTTCTTCATTGTATTTACTTGTCAGTATGGTTGGAGCGAAGTAGATAGATTTTTGACAGCTTAGAAAAGTCGGTTGAAAAATGTTGGGACAAGATTAAGATTCGGGAATCTACCTAGACAAGGAAGCATGCAGAGTTTAAAAATTTCTCGATTCAAACTTATTGAGAAGTTGAAATTATATATGTCGTTGACTTGATATGGTTTTTTGTCTTTTTTCTTTCTTCATGTGCGGATCACTTGCGCGCTATTTGTAACTTTTGCTTCTAATTAATGAATATATTATAGTTTACTAAAAAAAAATACTATTTTAGTGTAACAGTACTCAACAAAGCAAAAGAACCGACACATTTTGTAGCCTATAACTCAATTTTCACAGGCAACAGAATCACTCATTAAAAGCTCTCATACCAATATTTCAAAATCTGACAATGTTCGCTTCAAAGCTCGATACTCCACCAGATACAAGCTTGAACTGTCCTCGAACCATTATGATGCATGAAAAAGCTTAATTAGATCCCTACAACTGTGTATTAACAGTACAAAAGGTGCCAACTAAGTTCGTTACATTTTTCAAAGGTTTAGAAAGATAAACATATTTGCTACCAACTGAAAAGATTATTTTTAAGGATTCCAGAAACCCATCATGGATCATCTACGATCCAACCAACGGTTGAGGATTTTATAATCTATAAAGAGGAGTAGACATGTTTTGTCGAACCTCCATAAATCCTTTGTTCTTTACCACTTTCATTTACTTTTCTTTTTGCATCCATTTACTTGTTTTAATTTTGCTTGTTTGATTGATCAAGGGGATTTACTATTTAGACTGTGTAAACTCGTAAACTTTGCAAAACTAATTTTAAAAAAGCTAAAAAAAACCATAGAACCTAATTCAGCTCCTTATAGCTTATAACACCACGATTAGCATACATCAAAACTATAGTCACACAAACACTGCTTATTTGATCCGAACAAGTTATATATATTTCAATGAGTTGAATTTAGTACATTGTAACTTGATATGATCAAGTGTTTAATGACACTACTTAATACTAAAGCTGGTTGGTCTATGGTAGTAGCTTTTAGAGCCATCTTTCAAGTACTAAAACAGGAGTTAAATGCTTTTGGTACCTTATATGTTTATGACATTAGCATATTCAATTTGGAGTTCAACATCCACATTATCCATTTCCATAAGCAGGTCCTCGTATAGAATATTAAGAACTTTGTGAATCTGTTGTGCATCTTCAACTAACAAGTCACCAGCATGAAATTCGCGAAGCTGACCATCCATCTCAATCCAGCTACATCCTGGAGTTTTAGTAACGCCCTTCTGTTTCATCAAAAATCTCATCCTAGCAGAATCGTCCCACCTCTTCATGTCAGCATATATTTTCGATGAGATAACATAATTACCAGAGTTCGAAGGCTCTATCTCTAAAAGAAGCCGCATGACCCTTTCCCCAATATCAACGTTTTTAAGCTTCTGGCATGCACCAAGTAATGCACCCAATAAAATCTCGTCTGGCTTCTGTGGCATTTTCTGAATAAAGTCCCAAGCCTCATAAACCCGTCCAGCACGAGATAGAAGGTCGACCATACATGAGTAATGCTCAACTTTTGGAGTCAGCCCAAATTTTGAGCTCATCAAATCAAATAATCGGTACCCTTCATCCACCATCCTAGAATGAACGCAAGCAGAAAGTACCCCCACAAATGTGATGTCGTCTGGGAGAGTTTTTCCTTCTTCCAACATGTGATGAAATAGTAAAAGGGAATCTTTTGCTCTTCCATGAAAAGCATGCGCAGAGATCATAGCATTCCAAGAGACCTCGTTTTTCTTGGCTATGCTTTCAAAAACTCGAGATGCGTTGTCCAAATTCCCGCACTTTGCATACATGTCAACTAAAGCTGTAGCAACATAAATGTTATGCTCATATCCATTCTTTGACGCATATTCATCGACCTGTTTTCCAATTTCCAAAGCACCAATAGAGGCACAAGCAGTGAGAACCGCAATTAGAGTGATTTCATTAGGTTTTGTCCCTGTCTCCTTCATCACAGTGAACATCGAAAGAGTAGAATCCGACAATCCATTTTGTGCATATCTGTTTTAAACCACAGGTAGAAAAGGAAAAGGAACAAAAAAGCATCAAGCTCGCAGCAACAGAGAAACGTTGATCAAGAATACATCAATAAAAAAAATAAAATGAATAAGTTTGTAGACCGACCCAGTAAGCATTGCGTTCCAAATGACCACTTCTTTCCTTTTTATGGAATCAAAAATCCTTATGGCTGAGTCCAAATCACCACACTTCCCGTAGAAGTTAACTAAAGCAGACCCAATGAAGGAGTTGAGTTCCATTCTCCTCGCCATAACATATTCCTCGATCCAACTACCCAAATTCAAGTTCCCCAAGTCTCCACAGGCCCCAAGAACACTCACTAAAGTCATCTCATCAGGCTCGAATCCTCCCTTCCTCATTTCCTCAAACATCTCCATCGCATCCGCAGCTAATCCCAACCTTGAGTACCCGGATATTATGGAATTCCATGACACCAAATCCCTTTCTTCCATTTCATCGAACACATTCCGTGCATAGCTCAGCTCACTACACCGCGAGTACATCGTGATCAAAGAATGAGCCACGTGGAAATCTGAAAGCAGCCCACTTTTCACAACCTCACTGTGGGCTGCTCCGCCCATTTTCAAGGCAAAAAGATTACCACAAGAAATGAACACAAATGGGTACGTGAAATTGTCGGGCTTTATTCCTGAAAATCTCATCCTATCAAAAAATTCCAAGGCAAGATTGAATCTTTGCCACGTTGTGGTGAGGCCCCGGATCATGATGTTGAAAGCATACGAGTTGGGGAGTGGGATTCGAGGGAAGAAAAGGGTCGAGTAGCTGAAATCTTCGAGGTCAATGATTTTAGATAGTAAAAAATTTGGCATGGGCATAGGAATGGAGTTAACAAGCACTTGGGAGTGTATTTGCTCCACTAATCTGATTGTTTTGCAGCTTTTAAGAAGGAATAAGAGTCGATCGAAGAGGTCTCTGGAAGTTCCATGAAGAGAATGAGCAACAAATTGGCGGGAAATCTTGCTACGAAATGTCATCCACGCACAGCGGCAGCGGATGGATCTTTTTTGAACCTGAATATTCCTGTAATACAGAATTGAATGAAAAACTTAGAAGTGATACTCAATTGAGAACGATGATGCAAACTGTAATGCTTCCTGTATAATCCTACTCCTGTTGTTAAAATGTTGCAGATTATAGTCAAACCACATACCAAAAACAATAGCTCCCTTTCAACTCTTGATATAGCCTATTGACTTACCATGTTCCATCTTTTGATTACCTCGCTTCAAATTCCAACCTAGATAGTTCTTGATCCTTTGAACAGTAAGTAATCCACCCACAAAAACTATTTCAATTTATTTGGTATGAAGTTAATTTTTATATGTTTTTGTTGAATAATATTAGTTGAATGATACGAACAAAATTATTAGTATAAAGTTGATGTTATTTTTGTAGGATAATGATGTTATGATAAATTGTTTATAATATTTTGTTTTTTTTATAATATTTAATTTGTTATTTTTATATTTATTTATTTATTTTGTTCTCAATAATTTAGTAAATATTTACTGCTTACTCGAAATAATTCAAATTTGAGAAAATGTAATTGTATGTGGTAATAAAATATTTGGGTAGAGTATGAATATTCAATCATCCGATGCTTATGAGGATGATTATGAAATTGAATATTTTATTGGCATGGGGAAAGATATTAATATAATAAATGAGGATAAAGACAGAGATACGTAATCTTACATAAACTTGACTTATTGACATCCCTACATTGCTTGATTTTTATCGAAGATGAATTAAAAGGACTACGGGTGTCCATCCGGGTGTGTTCAGGTCGGGTTTGTATTAAAAAAATTCTCAATCCGATCCCGACATGACTCGAAATTCTATATCAATACCTAGACCAATCTAACCAACCTGGTTTGATTTTTTACTACACGATATTAATACATTATTCTTTTATTTTTAACAAAATAATTAAATAAAATAAAAAATTTAAAACACATAACAGTATTAATATTTTACTTTAATCTAGAAATATCACGATGAAAACATATGATATCAATATAAAATAAAATAAAAAATCTTCAATGCATCACAAATTAACTTTCAAGTTTCAAACTCCTCTTCTCCGTCATTTCACACTTTTTTTTACGAGTCAAAATTTGAACGTTACGTACGAAATAAAAATTTAAAATATGTAAGCTTTTAAAAAAAACCTTAATTTACAAGCTTTAAGTAACTTAGTTTTTTAATGAGATGTGTGAATAAAAAGTTAGAAACATCAATAATATGTTGCAATACTATATGATCAAACATTCTTATTTACTAATTACTATGCACACGTGATGCGTGTGTGTACAATCTTTTTTATTATTATCGATGGATTAAAGTAAAATTTGACAAATTATGGAGGGACTAAATTGATATTTAAATTATTGAAATAAAAATAAAAGTGTGTGTTGAAATTAAAACAAAAGACAAAAGTGTAATATTAATATCATATAAGGGTAAAATTGGAAAAAAAAAATTGGTGTCCTCTCTAGGTAGTTATTATCATGTCCTCACACTTAATATAACAGTATAGATTAATAAATTGAGAATATTTTCAGTTAAATCATCCAACATCACCTCAATAGTTTTTAAAAATTATTAGTAAAAGAAATAAATTTCGCAAATAAAAAGACAAACCACTGATAAAATTTTTCTAAAAAACACGGGTCAGATGGTTTCGGTTGACATGTGGCCTGATTCTTAATTCAAGTCAATCAGAGCCCAATCCAACACAATAAAAACTCGAGTCCGACCCGATTTGACTTGAAATATAAAACCCCGCGACCCTAACCCGTTATTTTTTGAGTTGGTTCAAATGGAGTTAATTTTTTACACCTCTAAAAAATATGATCACTCAATCATCAACGACAATAACTCACTTCAACGAATATTTTCTGCAAAATTCACAAATTTCAGCAGCATTTTAATTTTGATTTATGTTCTAGTTGTATTAGCCTAGAATTATGCTTGGCTCAAGTCCTGAAAAACAAAAAAAACGAAGGCACGAGGAGTTAAAGTATCTGTGCGGTTTCAGAATCTGGCTCGCGTTGTGGAAGAAGTTAATACAAGATCAACGACCAGTGATAACGAAAGTTGGGTTAAACTGATTGGAGAATGAACAAAAAAGACAAAATCATAATAAGAGTCTCTCGACAAATTCATCAACAAAAAGCTCTACAACAAAAGCTTTTGTAAATTTTCAATTTCAGTTCATTTTTAGTTTATCGCAATTATCTTATCATATTTCTTCAAAATTTTCTGATTCTAGTTGTAAAATATTTTTCCAATTCATAACATGACAATTAAATTAGACGTTGTTCATGGTTTTTTCTACAAATTTCATCAGATTTCTCATTTAAATTTGTAGATTTTGTGGCTTACGAAAGAGTTAGAACCAACAACCAAATCGGTATTCACATCGTTTGATTGAAGAAGTTGGATTGATCACTATTTTGGCACAATCACATACATGGCATGCCCGCAATTTTTCTGCGCAAAGATATTTTGACACGCCTAGTGGGACAAAAAGATGCCTCCAAAGCTTATTTAGAATCATGAAAGAATTCATCAGTCACGGGGAAGGACCATGCCGCCAGTATAATGACGAAAGATCCTGTAAGCCATTGGAAGGGAGGAAAGACTGAGAATGACGAAAGAATGCTGCAAAGTACAGTAATTTTGTGAACTATTAGAAGAGAATGTACTCAGTGTATACTTGGAATTAAGAACATGTGATTTCTAATTTTTCAAATCTTTATGATTATATTTCAAAAGAAGTGACATGGGATCTACGTGAAGGGATGGAGTAAGGATTTGAAAAAAAAAAGACTAGGTAGAGGATTTTTTTATAACGTGATGGAATATCAAAAAGAGCACCCCAAAGAAATTATGAGGAACCCTTAGTTCCTCATGTAACTTTAGACCTGGATTTTGAGTAAGAAAAATTGGATTTTATGATATCAAGTTTCATAAGGAGTTAGAAGAAGTCATGAGTTATATGACTGAAAATGTGAGCAAGATCATGTTGACCACAATGATGGAATTGGAAGAAGCTGTAGAATATTACCAGAATTCTGGCCAAGGAGAGGAAGGCCAGAATAGCGCCCACAAGCAAAACACCGAGAAAGGATAATCATCAAGAGATTGTCAGAAACATGATAATCTTCCTTTCATGAATTCATTTTTGTATGGCACAAATATGAAGGAGGATATCCAAATCCAAATTATGATCATATGAAAGAATATATTTCTCAAAAAGATGGCCCAATGAATAAAGATGAAAAATTTTATGTTTTCAAGACTATGCTGAGTAATGTGGATAGCGTTGGGGGCAAAATAGAAGAAAATGATATATTGTTTAATCAAGGGAAAAAAGAAAATTGCAATAGAGACAAAAAAAAAAAAGAAGAAGAAAATGATAAAAATGTATTGAATTCCCAAAGATATGATATTGAGGTAAGACTCATATTCAAAGTGGGAAAGAAAGAATTTCATCAAGAAATCCATAAAAGAATGTTGGGTGCCCAGAGATAAGATTTTGAGATGAATGATAGGTACAGAAGGAGTCAATCAGATAGAATCTTTTTTATGAGAGGATGACTACAGGTTGGGAATAAGTACGTCGCCCCAAAAGGCATTAACAGAAAGTGTTGGATACCAAGTGAGATGATTATCGAAACGAAAGACAGAATGTATAAAAGTTTCAAGATGGATGATCATCATTAAAATAGGAGGAATGCACTTTAAAGATTGGGGAATGCAAGGTACAGTAAGGGATCCATGGACAAAAGACCGGTGAACAAGTACTTTGGAAGAATGTCATCTTTAATTCAAGGAAGGTCAAAGAGATGAAAGACCAATGGTCTCTTGAAACAGCTCATTGGAAAAAACACTTTCAAATGCTCAAAGTAGTGAGGCGGGGACACCTGATTTTGTTATTCCCCAAAGGTCAGTACCTACCGAAAAATAGCAGTGTGTGGAATATCCAAAATTTCCAAATCCTCTCCATAGAACACAAAAGAGGATATCGTCGAGAGAAGGAGCTGTTGAACGTATGAAAGAAGATGAGGGATCACGGAAGGAAAAGAAATTGAGAAAAAAGCACTGGAATACAGTTGAGGAGGATGAAGGGTTGATATTATAAAACAAAAAAAAAACATTTAAAGTCTAACAATTTACTTTTAAAATAGGCCAAATTGTGATATCATTGGAATTTGCCACCGGATTGCTTCTGCGGCCCCAAGAGAGTAAGGACCAAGTTGGGAAATTTGTAGAGATAAATAATATGTCTACTATTGTGCCTCACATCCCAATGGTTTTTCCCGTCACTGAAGTGATAAATGATTGAATATAGCGAGGAGGATTTGAACGTAGCTACAATTTTCACATTGATAGTCACATTGCAGCAACTGATAAATGAATCTCAAGGTCAAGAGTTGTGAGATATTGATGGTGCGAAGTTGATTCATGAAGGGGAGCCAAATGATCAAGAAAAGGAATGGAGTTGATGTCTGAAGATTTATACGCGGCTTACACTCAGGTGGAGGATCATAGTTGTCCACGTGTTTAAGGTATTTTAATTTTCAGTGGCTATTTCCGTTGGAGAGCTATTAAACTTTATTTTAGTCCATTGAAACTAAATTTTTTTGGGAAAATATGTTATATTAAAATTTAAGTGAGGTTGTTTTGAGTACAAATCTTGAAATTTTGTGGAGAAGTAGATTGTCAAGCCACTTGTGTGCATGGAATGATTTGGCAAAATCATAGCTTTAGATTGTTAGGTTCATTTGTTTCTTGTAAATAACTCGGGAACTTGGGTGATGATGATGAAAGAGCATAAGTTGTACTTTATTGAGAGTTTGATTTGTGATTATATGTTTTTACTTGGAGGCATCATTGCTAATTGAAAATATTCTCCAAGTTTTATGTGATATGGTGATGATGCTATTAATGTGATGGTCGTTTTAAGTTATGATGATTTACTATATCAGACTCAATTACAAATGTAACCATGCTTTTGGCATAAAATATCATATATTCATGATGAAATGCCAAATAAAAAATATATATTGTCAAAAGAAGATAAATATATCGATTATGATATTTTGTGCAGAACAAGCTATTTTACAAAAAATTTACCAGAGTTTCCCTTGAAAATGATACATCTTCTAATTTCAAGCACATTGCAGATAAGAATACATCAACCAACAAGCTCATCCCAAAATAGAAGCATGTCATTTGGCCACTCACATTCATTACAAGTCAAATAAACTACAAGCCGAATTTTATGATATGAAGGCTGCTTGATACATCAATGAGCCAAATATATCAGACTAGTTGATTAAAAAGATGGATACTGTTGTGTGCAATGACAATCACTAGCCGTCTAAAATCAATGTACTGGTCTAATGTTTTTGCGAGGTGACATGACATTATATGAAACTTTTGGTGTAGTTTGCTTTTTCCCAGCTCAAAATCACTAGCTTGGTCAACATCCAGAAAAGGTTAGTTCTGGCATCTTGCACGTATGAGAAAGAGGGGATTTATGTGTCAAATGCTTGGCCATGTGGATTGGTGTATCTTAAGCAGCAGAAAGATTCAAATTAGATATAGAGATGTGGCTTGAGGATTTAATGTTGGTAGAGTACAGAGAACCAACCATTCCTGTAAAAAAAATAGAAATCCAAATTAAAGTTAAAGGAATGCAATAAGAGAATCTAGTCATGAGTATAATGCAATGTGAAAAAAGTGTCAAATTCATAAGCAAAACAAGGGTAGCATGCCTAGAAAATGATTTATATATGAAAGTGCTTGAGGAAATAGTGAACTTGTATAAAATTAGCCAAAAGGTCTCTTTTTTTCCTGCAGTTTGAATTAAAAATTATAATTGCTTGTTCAGAGATGTTTTTGCTGGTATTGACCCAGATTTGGATGCTCAAGATCGCGACTTATAAATCAGAAAAATGGTGCAAGATGTAGAAATGTAGATGAAGCTCAAATCATGGAGATATGACCATAAACTAGTGAAAAACAAGAAATGCATGATGTATCATCATCGGAAGAATTTCTATCGCACCTATAGCTGAATGGTTTAACCCAAAAAAATCCCAAATTCAAGCATATGTAGAAAATGGACCAGCATTAAGTGCAAAAGTCAACACCATATCAAGCAAACATACCCAAAATTATGTAAATACATGTCCAAGTATGATCTCTAAGATTAATAAATATATGTTATTTTTGTGCAAATACGGAGAAGCACAGACAATGTGTAGAGTAAAGAAAAATGAAGCTAATCAAATATGAAGTTCTATATACCGATAGCATCCGTCGTTAGAATCGTAGTTAAGGAAGACTTCACCCCTGACTGACTTTACCAAACCATGGAATCAATAAGAATCTCACATTAAACCATTAAGAAAATATAGAATGTGCATGCTTCATTTGCACTCAGGTAAATCATCAAACACCTTAAATACAAATGTGAATGGAGTTTACCAATTTCTTAGTGCATGTGAGGAAGATCGAATCTAGAAATCCGTGGAACGCGAGGTGGAACTGTGGCGATGAAAAGCACAAGCATCGGAGTTTGGATTGTTGGGTTGAAGTGTATTTAGACCAAAAGTAACGCAAATAGAGTTTAGTCATTAGTGTATGAAGGTTGGAATTCGAGGTTGTACGGAGCAAAGAAAAATATACAGAGAGAAAAGATGTGTTTGATTTTGGATTGTTTGTGAGGAAAGGAAAATGTGTAACATGAACTTATTAGAGAATAAGATTTTTCATGTAGAATATGTTGGTTGGAACAGTTTGAGAAATAAATATTGAAGAAAAAGAATATCACATTTTTTTGTTAATATTCATCCTCCTCCTCGAATATTTCGTCTTAAATAAAACTTTAACTGACAAGGAAATGTGGATCACCCACTTGAATCTTTTGCCTCAATTATATATCAGTCTCTCCTATAAATATCATACAAGTTTAAGATAAATGTCTATATATTAAAACAAGTCACTTTACTAAATATTTTTTTTTCCTATTTACACAATGGATAGAAATCAACTATGACATCAAGCTGCTTACATGAACCAAACCATATTTGATGAGGTCAAACCACCCACCCCAGTCTCATGCACCACATATTTTTTTTAAAAAAAGAACATGTCACTTAGTCAATTTTGGAATAGGACGTCGGCAAAGGTTCATTAAATGGATGAGCAGACAACCACATTAATAGTGGGGGTTGGTTATCTTATGCAGCGAAATTTTGGATAGAAGAAATATTCAGACCAAAGACGCGTTTTTATACGTATTTTTGTACGGACGAAAAGCTCTATAAATAAAGCTCTCTCCCCTCGTTCAGAAATCTCCCTTCATCGAGTTTTCCCTCATCATATAGCATTTAAGTGCTTAGTTCTATAATATTTGTGAGGTGTTTGTTCTCATGTATTAAGAGACAATTAGTAGTTGTATACCATAAAATATTATTGTGGAATTTTTTTTTGTTGCCCGTGGTTTTTACTCTAATAATTTATATGTTTTTTTTTCCACGTAAATCTCGGTATCCAGTTTTCATACTTTATTTTCATATTATTATCTCAAGTTACCGTACGTAAAACCAACATAAGACACATATTTCAGTTAATTAATTTTACGACAAGCTTATGATTAATATTTTATTTCATTCATATTTATAATAGCAGGCTTCTCAACTCTCCATTAAAACAATATTTGTAAGCAATTTTTAGCCCCAAATACACTCACTCATGATCATATTGACAACCATTATACAATAATATTGTTAAGCCGCATGTATCTATAAACTAATTGTAAGTTAATACTCTGAATTTAGGGATACTTGCAAGACGAAGAAAATCCTACTTTTACAGAAGAGGTGGTAATTTATTCTACTCGGATTCGGCTCGATTTATAAAATAAAAAAAACAAAAAAAAAAACATTGAACTAACAATGCAAGCTTATCTCCAATGTGATTCTCAAATTTATATTATAAAAGCCTAACTACTTGACAAGAATTTAATGTCTTTTCACAAAGCACTGTAACTATGCATCAACCTAGTTCAGAAGATAGGTTGGCTTATATACAAATTGCAGTAACACACTACTTACAATAACCCCTTTCAAGATAAATTTAATTACATGTGTGAACCCCAAAATGACTACCACAAATATTCATATTGAACAAGAAACCCATAAGAAAAACTCGATGGGCATTGGAGTGGAAAATATTTGCTTCAATAAATAGACTACGACTGCCAAAACAAGTCGAAGTCGTCACTGTACAACGAACTATCCTTGATTTCCAGATCAGCCACATGCCAATTTACGAACCGAGATTGGATGCATTTACACAAAAGAAGTGCAATGGGAAAGACCCACCATTCGCTTTCATCCCTGGGTGCATAAATATACAAGGAAGATCGTCACAAACACTTGTTAAAAGAAATAGACTAATGATGTTTGAAAATCTGGAGATTTGGCTCACATGTTCCATGGTTGAAAAGGGAGTCTTTCACTTGATTTCGTACGGTAATGCACATAGAAACAAATTAATGCAACACCCTAGAGAGAAACCAATGAAATAAGAACTTTTGTTAGGTAAGAATTTAATGTGGTGGGACTCATATTAAGTTAAATAATAAAAAATATTTTATCCCACATCGATTTGTTTACAAAGTTGCAGGAGGGAATTAGTTATAAATAGAGCTCAATTCCTTCAGTTATTGTATCCCAAAATCAAAAGCTTTTTAGCTTTGATAAATAGAGAGTGCATAGAAAAAAAAAGTGTATTTTTTTCTTGAGTGCGGGAATTCTCTTGTGTGAGTTAGAGAAATTATTTTCTCGATATACTCGGGTTGGGAGTGTGAGAAATATTGAGTGTATTGGTGTATACACTTGTTGTAATATTTCTTCCAGTTATAAAAATTGCAGTGCTCCGTGGTCGTAGCCTATATTGGGTGAACCACGTAAATCTTTGTGTTCTTGTTGGTTATTTTATTCCGCAAATTTTGGGTACTATTATCATCTTGATTGGCATCGTTTCGGGTGTAATTCTCCAACAACTGGTATCAGAACCTTGTTGTGAAAATTCTTAAGAATTCTGAGTATGCTCTGTGGTTGCAGCTTTGTCTGATCTTCCACATCAGAAAAGATTTTTTAGATTTTTTGCTAAGGCTAGAGAAGTGATGGCCGGAGATGATGGATCGGGACCGGGCATCAACAAGTTCGACGGTACAGATTTTACGTTCTGGCGACTACAAATTATTGATTATTTGTATAGCAAGAACTTGCATCAACCTCTATCTGAAAAAAGCCGGAAAAGATGGAGGATGATGACTGGAAGCTTCTTGACCGACAAGTGTTAGGTGTAATACGATTGACCCTAAAGAAGAACGTAGCACATAACGTGGCGGAGGCAAAACAACGGAGGAGATGATGTCCATTTTGTCGAACATGTATGAAAATTCATCGGCAAATAATAAAGTACATCTCATGAAGAAGTTATTTAACTTGAAGATGAGAGAAGACGCATCGGTGGCTAAACACATCAATGAACTCAACACGATTGTTTCACAGCTAACATCGGTTGAAATTAAATTTGATGATGAGATTCGGGCACTTATTCTTTCGGCGTCTTTACCAGACAATTGGGAACCGATGCGGGCAGCGGTTAGCAACTCTGTTGAAAAAATAAAGTTACAATTCAATGATGTTAGAGATCAAATTCTTCCTGAAGAAGTTCGCAGGATGGATTCGGGTGTAATTCTCCAACAACTGGTATTTCCTGCACTCAAGAAAAAAATACTCTTTTTTTCTATGCACTCTCTTTTTATCAAAGCTAAAAAGCTTTTAATTTTGGGATATCAAAAGCAAACAAGGAAGGCTCAATTTATAACAAATTTCTTGAACCAACTTTTTTGGATTTCCCGACGTGGGATATGTGTGAAAATATTTTTTATTATTATTTAATTTATTGTGGGTCTCACCCCATTAAATTCTCACCTAACAATTCTCTCACTTGAAGACTTGATTTCAATCATGTCTTCACACCATCAGTGCAGCAGCTCATACCTCCTTTGTTAGTCCAGGAGACCAACTGAAGTCAAACACAACTTCAGTTTTTCAATGATAACAGCCTTCGTGAGCATATCAGCTGGATTCTTGCTTTCAGGAATCTTCTCAAGCTTTAAGACTCCATTCACCCGATCTCTAAGGATCCCCATTCCAATGATTTGTTTTGCATCAACCAAATCCTTCAAAGCAAATTGCTTTGATAACTCTTTCTCGAGTTTATCAATATCCTCCAGACAAGCTTCTTAGGAAACCATCAGTATTCATTACACCATCAAACTTCTTAAGCTCTTCTGAAGTTTGCACACCATTTTCTCTTTCCCTCGTACTTCAAATTCCTGTGATTGATTCATTTCTTCATCTAGCTTTCCATGAAGAAACCTCGTCTTTACATCTAATTGTTCCAGATGTAAATCTTCTTTTACCATCAATCCAAGTACACTCCTGATAGTAGTTAACTTTACCACCAGAGAGAAAATATCAGTGTAACCAATGACTTCTTTTTCACCTTTTTACAACAAGTATTTCTTTGTACCGCTTGCTACCGTCATGTTCTAACCGGTACTCCCACTTGCTATGTAAAACCTTTTTACCTTCAGGAAGTTCTGACCACTCCCACATGTGATTGGATGACAGTGAATCCATCACATCTTTCATAGCTAACTCCCACTGTTTAAAAGTCTCAAATATCCGATTTATTTTTCACAAAATAAACCCAAAATTTCCTGCTCGAATCGTCAACAGTAGTGCCATAATATCTTGAGTGATCTCCAAGGGATGTCACAGGAGATGGTCCACATACATCAGTATGCACCAGCTCCAATTCCACTGATTTCGGTTCTCTAACCTCTTTTGAAAAGCTCACCTTTTTCTGCTTTCCAAAAAATACAGCTTCACACAGCTTGTGTTCAACGATCTTTAATTCAGATAGCTTTCCGTTTGAAACAAGCATCTTCATCCCCTTCTCACTCGTATCCCCAAGCTTACTATGCCATAGACTTGAATTAGCTCCAGTATCCACAGCAGCTAATTTATTTCTCAAACTGGAAGTCATATAAAGTGCTACAGTTTTCTTTCCTCGAGCAACAATCATGGCTCCCTTTTTCACTTTCCAAGAACCATCACCAAATGTCACCTTATGACCTTCGTCGTCAAGCTGTCCCACTGAAATCAGATTGTGTGTTAACTTTGGTACATGCCTTACTTTGTTGATTTTTCAAACAGATCCATTTGTCATCTTCATCCGGATATCACCCATACCAACAATTTCCAAAGGTTTTCCATCAGCCAGGAAAACTTTCCCGTAATCTCCAGCAATGTAATTATCGAATACATCACGATTACCAGTGTTATGTGACGAAGCTCCCGAGTCCATAACCCAAGAATCAACCGGGCTTTCCATGGATAGTAATAGAGCATCATGTACCTCCTAAGTAACAACATTAGCGTCGTTCTTTGTTGATCTGCAATTTTTTTTCAAGTGACCAGTCTCACCACAGCTCCAGCACTTCACATTCTTTTCAAAGTTGCTTTTGTCTTTTTCATTTCTTGACTTGGATCTAACATGCCATTGGTTAAAACTCTTTTCGCCACTCCTGCCTCTTCCTCTATTCTCGAGATTTAGAGCAGAACTTGATGATGTTCCTTCACCAGAATCCATCCTGCGAACTTCTTCAGCAAGAATTTGATCTTTGACATCATTGAATTGTAGCTTTCTTTCTCCAACAGAGTTGCTAACCGCTGCCCGCATCGGTTCACAATTGTCTGGTAAAGACGCCAAAAGAATAAGTGCCCGAATCTCATCATCAAATTTAATTTCAACCGATGTCAGCTGTGAAACAATCGTGTTGAATTCATTGATGTGTTTAGCCACCGATGCGTCTTCAAGTTAAATAACTTCTTCATGAGATGTACTTTATTATTTGCCGATGGTTTTTCGTATATGTCCGACAAAATGGACATCATCTCTTCCGTTGTTTTTGCCTCCGCCACGTTATGTGTCACGTTCTTCGTTAGGGTCAATCGTACTACACCTAACACTTGTCGGTCAAGAAGCTTCCAATAATCATCCTCCATCTTTTCCGGCTTCTTTCCATGTAGAGGTTGATGCAACTTCTTGCTATACAAATAATCCATAATTTGTAGTCTCCAGAACGTAAAATCTGTAACGTCGAACTTGTTGATACCCGGTCCATCATCTCCGGCCATCACTTCTCTAGCCTTAGCAAAAAATCTAAAAAATCTTTACTGATGTGGAAGATCAGACAAAGCTGCAACCACAGAGCATACTCAGAATTCTTAAGAATTTTCACAACAAGGCTCTGATACCAGTTATTGGAGAATTACACCCGAAGCGATGCCGATCAAGATGATAATATAGTACCCAAAAATTGCGGAATAAAATAATCAACAAGAACACAAAGATTTACGTGGTTCACCCAATATAGGCTACGTCCACGGAGCACTGCAACTTTTATAACTGGAAAAAATATTACAACAAGTGTATACACAAATACACTCAATATTTCTCACTCCCAACCCGAGTATACCGAGAAAATAATTTCTATAACTCGCACAAAGAGAATTCATGCACTCAAGAAAAAAAATACACTCTTTTTTTCTATACACTCTCTTTTTATCAAAGCTAAAAAGCTTTTGATTTTGAGATATTAAAAGCAAACAAGTAAGGCTCGATTTATAACAAATTTCTTGAACCAACCTTTTTGGATTTCTCGATGTGGGATATATGTGAAAATATTTTTTATTATTATTTAATTTAATGTGGGTCTCACCCCATTAAATTCTCACCTAACAATTCATTGAATTGTTAGGTAAGAATTTAATGTGGTGGGATTCACATTAAATTAAATAATAAAAAATAATTTATCCCACATCGGTTTGTTTACAAAGTTGCAGGAAGGAATTAGTTATAAATAGAGCTCAATTCCTTCGGTTATTGTATCCAAAAATCAAAAGCTTTTTAGCTTTGATAAAAAGAGAGTGCATAGAAAAAAAGAGTGTATTTTTTTATTGAGTGTGGGAATTCTCTTGTGTGAGTTAGAGAAATTATTTTCTCGGTATACTCGGGTTGGGAGTGTGAGAAATATTGAGTGTATTGGTGTATACACTTGTTGTAATATTTCTTCCAGTTATAAAAGTTGCAGTGCTCTGTGGACGTAGCCTATATTGGGTGAACCACGTAAATCTTTACGTTCTTGTTGGTTATTTTATTTCGCAAATTTTGGGTACTATTATCATCTTGATCGGCATCGCTTCGGGTGTAATTCTCCAACAACAAGGATGGATTCTGGTGAAGGAACATCATTGAGATCTGCTCTAAATATCGAGAATAGAGGAAGGGGCAGGAATGGCGAAAAGAGTTTTAACCAATGTCATGGTAGATCCAAGTCAAGAAACAACTTTGAAAAGAATGTGAAGTGCTGGAGATGTGGTGAGACTGGTCACTTGAAAAAGAATTGCAGATCAACAAAGAACGACGCTAATGTTGTTACTGAGGAGGTACATGATGCTCTATTACTATCCATGGAAAGCTCGGTTGATTCTTGGGTTATGGACTCGGGAGCTTCATTTCATACCACTGGTAATCGTGATGTATTCGATAATTACATTGCGGGAGATTACGGAAAACTTTTCCTGGCTGATGGAAAACTTTTGGAAATTGTTGGTATGGGTGATATCCGGATAAAGATGACAAATGGATCTATCTGGAAAATCAACAAAGTAAGACATGTACCAAAGTTGACACACAATCTGATTTCAGTGGGACAGCTTAACAACGAAGGTCATAAGGTGACCTTTGGTGATGGTTCCTGGAAAGTGAAAAAGGGAGCCATGATTGTTGCTCGAGGAAAGAAAACTGTAACACTTTATATCACTTCCAGTTTGAGAAATAAATTAGCGACTGTGGATGCTGGAGCTAATTAAAGTCTATGGCATAGTAGGCTTGGGGATACGAGTGAGAAGGGGATAAAGATGCTTGTTTCAAACGGAAAGCTACCGGAATTAAATATCGTTGAACACAAGTTGTGTGAACCTGTATTTTTTGGAAAGCAGAAAAAAGTGATCTTTTCAAAAGAGGTTAGAGAACCGAAATCAGCGGATTTGGAGCTGGCACATACTGATATATGTGGACCATCTCCTGTGACATCCCTTGAAGATTACTCAAGATATTATGGCACTACTGTTGACGATTCGAGCAGGAAATTTTGGATTTATTTTGTGAAAATAAATCGGATGTTTAAGAGACTTTTAAACAATGGGAGTTAGCCATGGAAGATGTGATGGATTCACTGTCATCCAATCACAGGTGGGAGTTGTCAGAACTTCCTGAAGGTAAAAAGATTTTACATAGCAAGTGGGAGTACCGGTTAGAACATGACGGTAGCAAGCGGTACAAAGAAATACTTGTTGTAAAAAAGTGAAAAGGAAGTCATTGGTTACACTGATATTTTCTCTCTGGTGGTAAAGTTAACTACTATCAGGACTGTACTTGGATTGATGGTGAAAGAAGATTTACATCTGGAACAGTTTGATGTAAAGACGAGGTTTCTTCATGGAAAGCTAGATGAAGAAATGAATCAATCACATGGATTTGAAGTACGAGGGAAAGAGAAAATGCTGTGCAAACTTCAGAAGAGCTTGTATGGTCTCAAACAAGCAAGACAGTGGTACAAGAAGTTTGATGGTGTAATGAATAATGATGATTTTTTGAGGTATCAGGCTGATCACTGTTGTTATGTGAAGCTTGATGGTTATTATATCATACTACTGATATATGTAGATGATATGTTGATAGCAGGAGCTTGCCTGGAGGAGATTGATGAACTCGAGAAAGAGTTATCAAAGGAATGTGCTTTGAAGGATTTGGGTGCTGCAAAACAAATCCTTGAAATGAGGATTCTTAGAGATTGGGTGAATGGAGTCTTGAAGCTTGAGAAGATTCCTGGAAGCAAGAATCCAACTGATATGCTCAGGAAGGCTGTTATCATTGGAAAACTGAAGTTGTGTTTTACTTCAGTTGGTCTCCTAGACTAACAAAGGAGGTATGAGCTGCTGCATTGTTGGTGTAAAGACATGATTGAAATCAAGTCTTCAAGTGGGAGAATTATTGATAAGAATTTAATGTGGTGGGACCCACATTAAATTAAATAATAAAAAATATTTTATCCCACATCGGTTTGTTTACAAAGTTGCAGGAGGGAATTAGTTATAAATAGAGCTCAATTCCTTCAGTTATTGTATCCCAAAATCAAAAGCTTTTTAGCTTTGATAAAAAGAGAGTGCATAGAAAAAAAGAGTGTATTTTTTTCTTGAGTGCGGGAATTCTCTTGTGTGAGTTAGAGAAATTATTTTCTCGATATACTCGGGTTGGGAGTGTGAGAAATATTGAGTGTATTGATGTATACACTTGTTGTAATATTTCTTTCAGTTATAAAAGTTGCAGTGCTCCGTGGACGTAGCCTATATTGGGTGAACCACGTAAATCTTTGTGTTCTTGTTGGTTATTTTATTCCGCAAATTTTGGGTACTATTATCATCTTGATCGGCATCGCTTCGGGTGTAATTCTCCAACACCTTTAACAGGAACCAAATATTAAATAGCGTGTCCAAATCTTTTCCAGAATAAGGCCTCAATGTTCGAATAAAGTCAACAAGTGATAACATTACTGGAAAGCAAAAGATGAGAAGTGAAATTAAATAAGTTGAATAGGAAACAAAGTTGAGCTATTTGATTCATAAAAAAATAAAATTATTAACCCTTTGATGAGTGGTCTATGATTAAACCATATTGATCGAGAATGGATAAAGCAACTTACAACATTTATCAAAGATGTGATGTTCCACAAAGCATATGCGCGTGCAAGACCTGATGATCGCCGTGGTCCATGGCAGAACAAAGCATTAATTCCAGTAGGGAGCGGAAGCAAGATCCCCAACGGTAAAATAAACAAGACAAAAAAGACGTCTGCGAGAGAAAATGAATACAGCTGGAGCAGAGTGAGCAGCACTAAACTAAAATCTCCTAGAAGAAGGATAGAAATGACCAAACCAACAAGATCCTGCAGCACAAGATAAAAATTGTTTACGGGCAAATGACATTAAATAAATGCATAAGATAGTCAGGTTGGGTTCAGGTGGTTTGTAGACACAAAACTTACGTTTGTACAGTTTAAACTACCGTATAGACACACACAGTATCAATTATATACCTATTCGGGTATTTGGAAGTTGGTTCAGAGTCAGAACTGAAACCAATTTTTTATCATCTTAGATTCTTAATCATGTAAAACTCAACCAGACACACTTGCACACACACAATGCACAGATATAAACAGAGATAAGAAAATAGATACCTGGTGGCCAACTGGTTTAGTATTCTGAATCAGAAATGATAGCAGAAAAAATATATCTCTTCTCTCCTCAAGCACCTTCAAGCTTCTAATATCTACAATCCCGCCACAAATCTTCCACCGTGGATTACCATCGGTGCTTATCTGAGTTTGACCTGAATACGCCTTATTCTTTGAATAGATACTGATGGAACTACATGACAACAAGACAAAGGGACCAAAAGTTGGTTTTACCAAAGAATACTGGAATGGATGTACTTCTTTCAAGTTCTATTCCTTTAAATACAATGTTCCACAGGAGAATGTCAATAAATATAAAATCATTCAAACCACCTTCATGTGTATGACGTAAGGAAAAAAGTGACTGAAATGGCCTCCACATCGGTAAAACATTATCCAAATCTAACAAAAATATCTTTAAGAGAAGGTATGTAAAATTTTGTACATGAGCTCACGCAAAGGGAAGCCTTTATAGCAGATTAAAGATAATACTTTACGAATATATGCTATAATGTTGAAAACAAATATCATACCGTGAATACTGTTGGTTTCCTAGTCCATCGTCACATCTTAACGACTCAATATTTTTGTCTTCATCAACAGCATAAACTAGAAGCCCATAATGACAATACCCATCAGTTGTTGATTGAAACCAGGCAAGATCGGCATGCACCCCATAGTTCCTTAATGCAGGATTTGCAAATAATTCCAACCATCGAAGGATTGGCTGAAACTTTGATCTCAGAAAACCCCTGTGTGCCAAGCGCAATTGCGCATTTAAACCAGCCACAAAGCGATACCACACTGTTGGTGGCACAGACTGTCAGAAAAGGTACAAGTCAGTATAATTTGGTATTTTATTGAAGAGTACAAGATAAGTGGTTTTTTGTAGGTATATTCTTCTTCTATGTATGGACCTCAATTTCATGGCATTAAATGACACACCTGACTCATGAGATTGGTGATGATGTTGTCATTATGAAGTGAAAAAGGAGTCATGTAGCTTCCATCACCCCCGAAGAGTAGAGAGATCGGATATCTTTGACGGAGACTAGGAGGAAGATCACTTCTCCTTTCATCACCACCAAGAAAAAAGTCAATATAAGCTAGCATTAAATCTGGAGTTGCGGCAACCTACAGTCGCAAACATGAATAATTACTAACTTAACAGCTCAGGTCGTAACGACATCTTTTTAATGTTACCATCATACTCATCCACTTGCATGGGCTATCTCTGGACCGTGTTCCAACCATTCTACCCAAATTTTTTTTCAACAACCGCACCGATGATGTAGAGCAGAATCACGTCTCTTACTTATTTTGGTTAGAGTGAATGAGCGACACTTCTTGTGAAATAATACAATTTATAATTATAATCGCCAGAACATAAAAAACTTCACAAAAAAATCACACATTGATGGATAATGTTGGTCATAGGCCAACCAGAAACAGGCATGGATCAAAGATTCTTTAAATGTCTCATTGGGAAAAAAACTTGGAGCAGGTGAAATGATAGTATCACACATAACCAAAGGATTAGTACTACGATGGAGCATGAAGAAGGCATGCTCAAATATAGGATATCTGTTTTAGAGCATGAAGAACGCATGCAGAATTCAAACAAATAAGGATCCTTTAGAAAATAACCTTGAGGCCTTCGTACAGTGCACGTGAACGACAAGAACGTAAGCAAGCATGATCATATTCAGACCGCACAAATTCACGTAATCGCTGTAACTTCATTCTCCGTCGCCATTGTTGCCATGACCACGCGAGAGGATATGCAAGAAAACAGAGAACATTATGTACTGACCCTTCCCACCATTGATATGCAGCTAGAGCATTCATCTCATCCACGAATGTAACAAATGCACCCTCATATCTACCATTTCAATAAGAAAGAGTTCAGACCACTAATATCCAATTGTAAAAGACCGATCATAAAAGTAAATGTTAATTAAACAAGTAATTAATGCATATCAACAATGAATCACCGGAACAAGAATCTGGTATGGAAAACGAGAGAAATAACTTACATTATTCCTTTAACTTGTTCAGGAGGTGTATGAGGAAGATGCCAAGGTTCACGAAATGAGTTTGGACCCAAAAAATACATTCTGTGCACATGACTCTGGGATTTCTCAACTCTGTTACTTTCCAAAACCTGATTGGGAAACGGAATGTCAAAATTACATTCCTCGTTACCATAAAATTCTAGGTTTGCATTAAAATTGCAATCTGTATTTCCTCCATAATCTTATAACTATTAAATTTAGCAAAACTAAATGTGCTAGGTTCTCCAGAAAATACTTCATTTAGCGACTCCAGGAAAGGGACTGAATTATCTGTTTGAGAATCCTGCTTTGTAGGAACAGCGCCTGGTGACTCATCAACCCCAATAAACTTCGCGCGTGCAACACTGAGAACCAATGCAAGCAAAATGAGCAGGCCCAATAGCAGCAGACCGAACCACCAAGGTCCTCCAAATTTATACACCAACTGTTCAAGAGCTGTATAACAGTGAGGCATGTGATATCTCCCAGAAACACATTTGTAAGGGCAAGGTGTTTTCGTAGCACCACCTGCTTCGGGCAACAGTACTCAGTTAAAAATAAGCCTGCATTACACGTAAAATGAAGACGATCCAACCCGAGTGTAACTTATGACTATGACAGAGCACACATTAATTTATCTGAAGCCCACTGATAGAGCGTAACTCAGAATTTTCCATGTTTTCGCAAAATCTATGTTTTTATAAAAATAAATATTGCTCCAAATTTTCAAGAAAAATAAACTTCCCATAGAAACACAATCCAACAGTATATTATACCTCGGACAGGAATATAAACGCCACGATTAGGAAGCTGACTCCCTGGACATGAGAAACAGAGGGATCTATCTGATCCAGTAGTATTTTTATAAGTGCCAGCTGGACATTCCTGCATAATTAACAGAAACATTATCAGAGAGCTTCTCCTCTATGACCTTTTACCTTATAGTTTCTGGAATGTCAAAAATTCCTCTGGTTTATCAGATAAATGGGAGAACAAACATAGTAACCATCAAGTGAAATCTAGAAAAAGAAGTTTGCAGTTTCCAGGTTAGTCACAACATTGCCAAAAAAAAAATCTCAATGGGTAAGTGAATGAAATGAGGCAACAAAATTTTTTTATGTTGAACATTCAGTACTCAATTAAATTACCACAATCTAACATATTTACATATAAATATACCACTTTCATTTGTGAATTTCCTTATTTGTCCTTGTTCATTTATTTAATTTAATTTAAGTTAGCAAACAAATTAATAGGTTTATCTTAAAAGTTTTTTTTGCAATTTATTGTCCATCTTAAATGAATTTGAACATTAATACAAATTCTTCTTTCTTTCCTAACTTTTATGCCAAAAAAATTATTTAATTAAATTTTCTTGTTAATTTAAATTAGCAAATTAAATTAATATGTTTTTTTAGGAGTTTTATCTTAAATGCCTTTGGATATTAATGCATGTTGAATTTATCAATTTACCCATGATTTTTCTTTGTTGCTGCTAAAATTTGTTACTAAAATTAGTGTATTTCTTCATAATTGCTAATGAATATTTCATATTTATATCTTATATTTTCTTTTATTTTACATATAAATAAGTGATTTTTATAACAAATTGATTTTAAAATAATAATTTTTTTAATGGATTCTTTTATAATTTATTGTCTATCTTAAATGCTTTTGGATATTAATGTATATTGAATTTATCAATTTACCCATTATTTTTCTTTGTTGCTACTAATTAAATTTGTTACTAAAATTAGTGTATTTCTTCATGGTTGCTAATGAATATTTAATATTTATATCTTATCTTTTCTTTTATTTTACATATAAATAAGTCACTTTTATAACAAATTGATTTTAAAATATGAACTAAGAAGCATCGTATATTTTGTAGATATTGAAATATGTTAAAGATTATTTGTAAGAATATTTTTTTAACGTAAAATTATTCTGTGATTGCAATTTTGCAATACTTTTCTCAAATTACTTTTTTAATGAATTATTTTTTAATTGTGGTTTTACTACTTGTACATCTCATTGCGGGGTAGAAAACCTTGTACCATATATGGGTGTAACTCGCTTTAATTTTTAAAATATAACTAATAAAATTTGTGAGTTCTTCAACTATATTTTTCAATTTTTTCATAATATTATAAACACGTTATATTATTTTTTATAAATTTTATATATTTAATTTAAGTTATTTTTACTAATTAATGTCTATAAATTTGTGAAACTCTTGATATTTTTATATAGCTGATAAGAAAAAAACTTCTAATAAAATGTTTAATATTTCAGATATAACTATAAAATAATTTTTTTAGGAACTTAAGAATTTTTTTATGTATTTAAATTAAATTTTTTAATTAATATCAATGAATTTATGAAGCTCTTGATATTTTTATGTAGATGATAAGAAATGCTAAATTTTTGACAAATTCCAATAAATTGATTTAAGTAATAATTAAATAAATAGTTACTCAACAATTTAGTGATTTCACTTATGATTCATTATTTATTATGCTAATATTTTAGATAAAAAAATGTTTTTAAAATTAAAGTTTCTATTATTATATATTTTGTTATCAATTTTCAATTGCGTTCTAAACATAATACAAAATATGATTATATTAACATTATTCTATTACGAAATCATCATATATAATATATTATTTGTTATACTATTTGTTCTTTTCAACCTATTAATTAATTTCTAATTGTATATGATGAAATTACATACATAAAAAACAATTTTTTCTCTTTTCTACATATTAATTAATTTAGCATTATACATGATGAGTTTATATATATATAAGATATTTTTCACATTTCAAAATAACAAAATTGTTATTTAATATTACTCAATTAATAAATTAACTAAGTTATGTTTAGCAATTCATTGTGCATTATTATTATGACTGCAATTTAATGAAGCATAGGTGAGGACATATAGTGGTCACCCTAACAATTAATATTTGTGTTTAAATTATTATTAGTAATTAAAACTACTTTGTGTTCGATGAAATTATTTGATTAGTGAGAATAAATTTGATTTAGAAAAATGATTTCTAGAATGTAAAATAATAACTATATCATATTTGTTAGGTGCAATAATTGTTTATGTAAGGTATAACAATCGAAATGTGACGTTTGAATTGTTTTACGATTTTAAAAGATTTTAGTTAATGTTGCATCGTTACCCTGGTTATAACCTTTGGTAAAGCGGCAAATGCATGATCCTACAATTGGTATATATAAGAGTCAAAGTCATGAGATCAATTCTCATATATTGCAATTAGTGTAATTATTGATATTGTTGGAGTGCAATAATTGTCCTTGTTGGATACATCGATCGAATCATGATGATTGAGCTACTATACAGTTTAAAATATTTGAGTTGATGTGTAATATCTATTCTAAAAAAGGAAAAAGTTAAACAAAATTCGCAAGGAGTTAAAAGTTAGCAAAAACACAATTGATATTTAACTTAATAACAAGTTTAGGGGTTTTATTTTAACATCATTATGATAATTTAGTTAATTAAGAGAATTTTATTTGACAGTCACTATATGCACTCCATTTAAATACATTGTGATTTTGATTTTAGAAAAATTTACTATTCTCTTAATTTTATGTTTATTGTTTTTCATTGTGAATGATATTTGGATGAAAATTATCTTTGTTAATTTGAGAGAGCTGTCATTATGTTATAATCATGCAAATCGAAAAATGTTATATAAATAAGTGAATATATTTGATTTATCATTATGATGTATTTTTATTTATTGTGTTTTGATATATTTAGATCAATAAATACTCATAAACAAGATGTTATTTAAACGATTTTAAAAATTATTTAAATCTTGTTAGTATATATTTCATTATTAATCACCCACGTGCGATGCACGTGATCATTCCTAGTGTAAATAAATGTTGTAGTTTTTAGCTTTTGAGTTCAAATTAATCAAAGGCCAATTCAGTAATTACTGATAACTCTTTTAACAAAACTTAGAATTGTGGGAAGGAGAAGGAAATTTTTAGAAATTGCTACCAAGCAAATAATAATGAGCTACCTCGCAGAAAGTTCCATAAAGGCCTTTTGGGCAAGCTTTACCACTGACAGTTCCATTTTCACCTGGAAGACCTTGGTTGCCACCTAATCCACCCCTGTAGTACAAGCAGAGAATTTAGTATAACTGACATAATGCGATTCACACAACAATAGTAGGTAGAAAAATATGAGATGTTTATCAAATAATGCTATATCCATTCATTTCAATGGAACTGCACTCACCCAAAGAAAAGCAAAGTCCAACAATTCGTTATATCACAATTAATTTCGATGATGCAAGTACTTAATACAAAGAAAAGTCTGTCCAACAAATTTCACTAACCTAGAGCTCATGAGAGGTGGCTCAAATTGTAGTTTGATACTTTAAAACGTACATTAAGCCAAATGACATTTACTTCAACTCACAAATTCGATTTTTATCTCTAGTTCAGTCCCCAGAGCGTTGCCATTTTAAAAAACTTAACAGATAGCCATGTGCAGGATATAATCGGGATTTTTTCTCGAAGAAATCCTTCGACAATAAAGCCACACACATTTTTTTCTTTATACACATAAACTAGCACTACCATATAATAAAACATAAAAAATTTGGGATAAATCACCAACTGTAGGTTAAGTATCTGCACTAACCTTGTACGAATGCTTCCATTCACTTCAGCCAATGGCCAATATAATTCTCCAGTGGGAATGCCTGACCAGTGAAAATGGATCCTACCACCACCACCTCCTCCACCACCACTTAGGCTGCCATGACCTCCGACACTTGATAAACTTCCAGATTCACAAAGAGCCAGAGAGTGCAAAAACACCAAGATAGTTCCACCAGATCCACCCCCGGGCCCTATATTTGCATCATTACTGAATGCATATTCCTGTTGGAGGTTCTCTCCAAAGCTGTCTCCATCAGCTGTAACAGAACCTTCGACATACAAATTCATTAAGGGATGCTCCAGCGAACCCATCACTGCAAGGACGAGGGAAATGAAGATCAAAAGAAGAAAAGCAAATATTTTTAGGAATGGAGAGAAATAAGTTCAGCAATAAATATATGTTGCATAATAACGTCTCTATGCTTGGAAAGTTATTTTGAGATTACAGTGTTGGGTTAATGTTACAAAAACTGTTTCCATTTATATACAAAATCTGCTCAATCGAATCGAGAATACGATATAACTAAGTAGCCCAAAAAACTGCACATGGTGTATGGACTTATAATAACTATGCCCAAAACATACGATAAGAGAACTTAAGAAAGAAGAGAAATATAAATTTATCCACATGCAAAATTCAATATATCGAAGCTTTAGCTCTCATGATGATCTCCACTCTAGAACCACCACAACAGTGTCAAGTTTTCATATAACCTCAATTCTTGGTTAAGACAACACGACATAGGAAATGTCATTCCTTGATTCTACCTTCTTTTTTAAAATTTTAAATAAAACAGGATACCAAAAAACTATACTAATAAATCTTTTATCAATTGAATTCAACAATTCAAGACTGGAAAGTTAGAAAAATCTTCCAAGTGAATCTAGAGCTACAACACTTAAAAAAGAGAAGGAAGTAGAAACCATAACAAATCAGCTGAAACTCGAGCTCACCCAAAATGCCAGCACCAGCAGAGACAGCCACCAAGCTGTCATTTCCACTTCCACTGCCCAATTCACAGGGCAAATTTGTGTCTCCATATGATATGCCACCCTCGATGCAGCTGTCATTGTAACAGCCCATTCCACCTCTACCACCATGTCCACCACCACTGCCAAGACCATTGCTCAATAAATTTCCTCGGCCAACACCGCCAATGCAACCTGCATAAATAGTGGATACTTAATTGTCAAACACACGAAATGTGATTCAATTACATGGATACATCTAACTCTTGGCTAATTTAGAGATTGTTCCACTAATTCAAGTAAAAGGTAATAGGAAAGTTTCCCATTCATCAAAGATTTTTTAAGCTGGTGAAGTTGAGAGACATGCCTCGCAGAATGATATTAAGTGATGCAGCGTGAAGGAAAGACGTAATCATACCCATTCCTGATGAGCTTATAGTTCCAGAAGAGTGGACATAGATGGCCTTTGCTCTATGAAAATGAACGATAGAACCTTCGATAAAACCTTTAACAATGATATCCTCCACTCGACAAATCTACAAAAGAAACAGTTGTAAATATTTACGGAACCTACCCAGAGAAATAAATAACAAACAGTGATATTATTTTGAACCGCACTGAACGGAAACATGCAAGTCACGCTATTTCTACGTGGCAAATTCCGCACCTGTAGGGTAAAGGACAAAGAAGAATTCACGTTACAATCTTCAGGTGGATGAACCAGTTCGGTGGGACAATCTTGTGATTCACAATACAGTATAGCCATTCTAACAAGTAGCAAAAACCAATAAAGAGTGAGAAAAGATATCGCATTTCTCATGCTATTTAAACAGGAACTGGAAATCATAACTTACCTGTCTTCGTTAGAGGCACTTTTTAAAGGACCACGGAGAATAGACCCAGGCCCTATCTTCATTATGGCATGAGAAAGAAAGCACAAAACAGCCCCGTTAAATATAAAAAAATTGATGTGTCCGCTACCTAAAACTGTAGAACATACAAACTATCACACAACAGCAGTTGGTTAAAGAGCAAGTGCAATCCTATCCATGAGCACAGGCACTTAAAATAATTGCCTACATTAGCAAGTCTTGCTAGGTTGAATATAAAACACGCTCTGTAAAAAATATCCGTTTTACATTCACAAATAGCAAGAAGTTGAATATTTTAAAATTTAAAGTGACATTTGACATCAACTGTTTATAGCTCTCAATGCTTATTTTCTTTTGAATGAAAGTGGTGGATGAAAAAGGCATGTATAATGTAAAATACAACAAAAAATATCTTATCAATGTTGAAGTTCGGAAATAGAAAGTACACCAAGACAACAAAAACATTAAAGAACAACGTAGTTGAGTGGCTGAGGCACATAGCTACCACAGGGCTACAATTATATAGACAAAGAGCAAGACAGAAATCATAAATGCCAAGAAAGCCAACACATGAATTTAAATATATCATTTTCTGCTTACTTTTCAGTACAAAACTAACTCAAGTGAAAATCAATTACGATAATCGCATAAAATTTGTGATGTGACAGTAAAGGCAGACCATCAACAACTTGGAAGCTCGCGGCTGTGGTGTTCAAAATGGTAGCACATTGAGCCAAATTCAATAGGCTAAGAAGACCAATTAGGAACCGTCAGCTGTTGGTAGAAAACTAATTTCAAGAGCAGAGTCCACGAGATTTTAAAAGGCTTTTAGTGAGATCACTCAAGATTTGAAGACTAAACCAAGTTAATAGAGACCAACTCGTACATTAAGAACTGAAGTAGATCAGCCTGCTTGAAACATAAGATTAGAAGCCTATTTGTGGGCTCAATTTACTTGGATTTTATCCATTATATTCAGATTATTTGATCTAATAATTTTATGGGCTGGTATAGTCATTATTGCATGACTTAGTCTCAACCTATGTATATACGCGTAGGGGATTGAGTTCTTGATGACATTTCGAGTTATACAGTTCATACTATGAGCAAATGTTTACTTGACTGCAAACAAACTTGTGGGGGTCAACTGGACTTATCATCTTCGATTCAGTAGAGAAATAGTATCCGAATTCCCTTCTACTCTTGGTGATATTCGGTTTCCGATTAAACCATAATCGCTGAATTGCTTTTTCAAATCAAAGATAGATTTAGCTTCCGGGATATAAGTTTGGTATTGTGGTGGTTACGTCTGATTAAAGACATCCCTAGAAAATTGTTAAATATTGAGAGGGTTCCTTCTACATTGTTACGGTTCACTTCACATTTCTAAAGTGCCAACTAATATTTAATATTTAATTTCTGAAATTTATCAGGTGACTTAATGTGGCATACGAAGAAACAATTGTCCCTCAATGAAGAGGATACTAATATCAAATGAACAAAAACTAACGGAAGCTCAAAAAAATCCAGAAATGGGTAGAAAGAGAACAAATAAGAAATAAAAAAATCTGCTGCTTTCAGATACAAAACTAGAACATGACAAAGCTAGGCAGCTTGTCAGCGTGAGTGAGAAATGACAATCAAAGCATATGCAATTCCATGGCCACCTCGGAATAAAGCCTTTAGGTTGGAAACATGTAACAAATCTTAAAAAGCCCAAAAATTTATTTTTGTTGTTTTACTTACATTGATTCTATAAAATAATGATAAAACAAGACGTTGAGCTTCAATGCAATCTCCCGGTCCAGATAAATTGAATAAACCTTGCCCATGAACTCCCAAGTTCGCATTTGAATGGATAAGGGATGAATTCTAAACAAAGAAAATTGACAAAAAATTACCAAAACACAAGAAAGTTTTCAAATTTAGGACAAATAGCTGGTAGCTTACCTTGAGGACTATGAGATTACTCGCCTCAAGCAATGAGGTCTCAACATTATCATCTCCACCACCATCTATTATCATCGTAGAGTTCCACATAAGAAACATTTTGACAGACATGCGAAGGGCCCCAAAAACCTAGGGAAAAAAATGGAAACAAGAAAATCATGTGTTTAAACATAATGTCGATGCAAGCAGAGGAGCAAAGCTGGATATTATCACATGAACCACAGAATAGTGAGTGTGACAGTATTCAGCAAAGCAAACAAAAAAAAAGACTCATTTTGTAGCCTATAACTGAATTTTCAGAGATCGGGTCAAATGACACTCACTCTTATGACAGAATCACTCATTAACAGCTGTTCTGCCAACATTTCAAACTCCGACATTGAATAATGTGCAAGCCCAAAGCTCAATACACCTCCAGAGCCAAGCCTGATTTGTCCTTGAACCTTTATGATCCATGAAAAAGGCTTGATTAGATCCCTACAACCGTTTATTATCAGTATAAAATGTGCCAACTACAAGTTCATTATATTTTTCAAAGGCTTAGAAAGATAAATGCATATGCAACCAACTGTAAAATCGATTCTAATGCCACAGAAACTTAAGGCAAGAACATTATGCAGACGATTAAAGGCGATTTTCAAGTCTTTGCAATTGATTACTTTTTAAGAGTTCCAGAAACCCGCCATGGATCATCTAAGATTCAATCAAAGATGTCAACCGAAAAAACACGTCTTCTCTTATGTGTATGATCGAAATTACCGACATGCCCAATGTGTCCATCATGTAGTACCTGGCACACTTGTAGCTAGAGGGTGTGATAGTGAGAACAATCTGAATTACACTGACCTGAACACGACTCCACAGCAAGGGAATAGCAGCCTTTGCCTGATTTTCTATAATGACATTTGTCAAAAATGGTTGAGGGAAATCCATTAGAAGCGTGTCTGTATACGTTGATTTGTTATGATTACTCACAGTAAGGCTGAGGGGAACAGTATCATAAAATGTACCCGCGGCCCCAGAATTTTCAGGGCAGCCACGACTACTTCCACCTGCGTTGAAAGCACAAATTGTCACATTGAAAGATAATTTAAATGCTTCAATTACTACAGTGTTACAAATGTCTCACATCGATCATTAAAATTAATAAATAGTAGCTTATAAACCCAAAATTGTAATATCACTCCAATAGGCAAGTTTTTTGGGATGATATCCTTCTTAGATTTATAACCCGATCAGTAAGGTTATACCACCCAATAAGTCTGTCTTTTGGGAATTGGGATGGTACCGTTCTTATGTTTATATCCTAAACCTAACCTAAGATGCAGTGTATAATTTTTCACAAGCTATACACAGCATCAACTAGTAATATATGACCCAGCGGGGTATGCAAGCTAAAGACAAGCGACATGATTACAAACTACAGCAACTACATACAAACTACCAAGATGAACAATGAGCAGAGAAGGGATTGGGAGCATCGATCTTAATCTGTCAGTTAATTTACTGGATATTCCAAGTATATTCTTTCTATCAAGCTTTAACTACATTGGCAGCTTTTGCAAAATCAAATAACCTGAAGTAATAATTTGAACATTTCTCGTAACTCATTTCATAACGTTTCGTATCACCAAATAGTGTGAATGACGATCTTTCAGCCATGAGAAAAAACTCAAATCATTCTAGAACACAGAAAATGAGAATGTCCACCCTGGATTGGAACAACAACCATGTCTAACAACCCATACAATATGAAGTTTCAACCACTGCAAACATAAGAAGAAACAAAACATGTTATGCATATGAATGATGGTCAAACAATGGTGTGCATGAAGCTCTCTAATCCACCATACTCTTCCACTTGTCCCTTATGAAATGACAAACAGAAATTTAATATGACATTGCTGTAGAAAGACAGGGTAAATCTCGGATTGCTTGGGCCTTACACATAGTAAATCTTGGATTGACCCACATTTATTGCAAAAACCCTTGGAAAAGTATTTTACCTCTCCACTATGCCAATTGGAGAAAGTATCTTGTCATGTAATACACAAGATATGAAAATAAAGCAAAAGGCAGTAAAGGCGGTAGAAGATGACAAAGCAACAAAGAATAACCAATGGCTAAAAGGAAAAATGAATGGAGAAATAATAATGCAATAGCCCATACCATGTACAGATATGAATGGTACATTGTGCCTGTTAAAAACATCAACTGACACCCTACCACCGCCACCTCCAGAAAAACCACTGCCACCACAGGCACTTATTCTACCAATTCCAATCCTGCACTTTACAAGAAACTACTTGAATAAGTGAAATCAAACTCTCATATGCACCAACCTTTCATTGGCCCAATCAAATTAATACGAAAACAAGGCACAGAATAATAACGGATGAGATGAAAATTAGATTATATGGTGTCTAGGTAATGTGGAATGACCAAAGAGTGTTCAGCTAATATCCATACTGCATAGGTCCAAGGAAGGAAAGGAGTGGCTACCATTACTCATTTGTAAGCTTAACAAATTATGGAGAAACGAGATATTGCCTAAATGGTAAGTACTAAGTAGCAGCATTTGATCGAGAAAATAGCATAGTTCTCCATACTCAAAACAATCCCAAGTGATAATTGGGATATATGATACTGATGCACCTTAAATCAATAAGAACCAATCATTATGAGCCGCATAAATTCAGAACATGTAGCTCTACAAATATTTATTATGTTGTGTTCAATGTCAGATAAGACTTGTATAATCTAAGTATACTCATAACTTTTACACTCACGGATTTAGATTACCAACAATGAGTTCTTCAGACCAAATCATCAACACCAGAAATCAGTGAATACAACTTCAAAGGTATACACGATGATTCAACTTTTTAAAAAATTTAAGATTTAAGTAATACAAGACTGTAAGAAAAATTTACATCTCATAGGCCTTAATGTAGATACTCCCTCCAGAGCCGCCTCCACCTTTGTGGCCTCCATCTCCTCCATCAACCAAAACACTACCATTGACCTCCAAAAAACTCGTCACAACTATCATTACCCGCCCACCTCCACCGCCCCCGTAATCAACTTCCCTGCTCGTTGTTCCACCCCTACTCCCATAACTCAGTGGTTTAACAACGTCCGACCAAGAATACGTATCACCACCCCAAACGTCTTCCGGAAGCTTGCTCTTATCCCTCAAACAGGCCGCACCTCTGCCCCCATGCCCTCCTCCCGCTCCATCCATCCCCTGTGGAGTACCACTGGTTTGAGGTGGCGGCGAACCTGCCAACCCCGTGGTATTCACAGAAGAGCCATTCCCAAAACTCGCATTGTCGGCAACCAACTCAAAGGAGCCACAAACTAGAGCTGAATTTTCTCCCAGCGTGAAGTTTCCTGTGACGTTTATGTCGAGCTCGCAGCCCAAGAAAGAGGAACAATAGATGGAAACATTTGGCGAAATCACGAGATTACCCGTCCCTCTTATGTACACGTTCTTGGTTAAATTCAAATCGGATAGTATGTGGCAGGTGGTGTCCAGCGTACCAACACCCCCAAGATCAGACTCACACGACAGCGATGGGGGGTGCGGCGGCGGAGAAGGAGGCGCCGGTGGACTGTAGTCCTGGTGGAACAACAGCACATCTGAGTCCGGCCAAGAACTAGAAGATGAAGCCCGGATGACAGAAAGAAGTAGCTGAAACAGCACCAACTCTACGTGAAAGGTGGAAACAGCCATGGACTCTGAAATTGGTCATCACATCCTGCATGAAATTCAAGTTGGTATGTACAAATAGTTTTTGTCAACATGCATAAGCATTAAAATACGATTTTTTTGGTTCGTTCATTCTCTACTTGACTACTTGTTATTGCAATTCCATAACGCCACGAACTACCAAAAAAGAAAACACGTGTATTATTATTATACATAGAATATAAAAGAAAGGTCGTCCAATAATTGAACAACTCCATCATTCTATCTATCGAATATTTTTGCTATTATCGGAAGACGTACGTGTTTTATTTAATTATTTAATTAATTGTTGCTCCTACAATCAATCTACCAGACACACTTCATACGTGTATGTATATAATATAATATAATACAAATTAATAAATATATATCCCCGTCTTTCTCATTCTCTTGGCAGGACACACCAACGAGGTAACGACCAGTCGACCAACGCCAAATACTTCACACATCTGCTTTACATAATTATTTTCAGCAACTGAGTGACTCACTCATTCACATTTTCTTACATAGTTGTTCCGAATATTTCATTGTATTGATTTTTTCATCATTTTTTAACATTTTATGTTTGGATGACGGTTTTTGACCAATCATTGAACAAATTAACAGCATTGGACTTCTAAATTTTTCGACCTTAAGCTAGATCATCTCTCATCTAATGAATTTTCTTTGATACTAAAAACTTGCTCAATTGCAACCATTGAAATGGCACAAGATAGAATCTTTTGTCATTATAGACAAAATTGGATATATGTATGTTTTTGCGACCATCATCAAAATATATCGAAAGTGTCCTTATCTGTATCACTAAAATCAAAAGTAGTGGTAAAATAATTCTCAAGTACGTTCCTAACTGAAACTTGTCTGATTGGAACTTGAGGATCCTCGTGGACATTTCGTATGTTCTCTTAATAAAAGCTGTGTTTTACTAATTTTAAAAGTGATATTATTAGTGGTAGCGCATTGTGGTTCATGTGGAACAATTTGTTGATCACATTTGGTATTATATTTATTATAAATGTCATATAAATGAGTTCTAATATTAAACAAAATCAATTAGCTAGATGGAATTGTTTTCGTAGTAAATCCTAAAGAATCATAATATAACGCTCTCATTTATTATAAACCATCTTATTTAAGTCTAACATTTAAAATAAAATGACATAAAAATATTTCAGAAATTTTTAAAAATTATTTTCCACAATTTGCTTTTATGGCATAAATATATTGAACTAAAACATCATAACTAGATTTAATATGTTCGCTAAAAATAAATACAATGTTACAATAATGTGCTAAAATTAAATGAGAAGTATGATAATAAAAACCAGATTACTGGTCATTATCATCATTAAAAACATATAAAATTTCACAAATACTAGTTCATATGTTTCATTGATTTGCAAACAAATAAATATCACGAGCTTGAAGATGTTCATGAAAAAATAAATCTAATTAATATTTATATTGAAAAGACGATAATAACAATTTATATGTTGAATTCCAAATTTGTTGGGATGTCTTGTGCAAACCGTTTAGGCCTCATATAATTGATTTTGCAAAATTTTCACATTATTTCATAACTTAAGATGTGTCCATAGATAATGAATTGTTGTCTTGATTTGATTAATATGTGATTCTAAAAAAAATTTCGTCTTGAACATACAAATTTAAAATATGACATGTTTAATTAATATAAAAAAATTTATCACCTAGTGATAGTTTACATATTTTAATAAGTTCATTAACACTGTAAGTATTTGCACTATCATTATCAAAATAAATTGAAAAATTTTAGAAGTTAAATCATATTTTTTTAAATAATAAATATAAATTGAAAATATTATGTTCATACGTGGTTCGTTAAAATATCTATATGCAAGCAATCTTTTTTGAATGTTCCAAAGAACTCTCAATCCAATGACATTAATACTCACGTATGAACAACTTTGTCAATGATCACTCAAAATATCCGAACACAATCAAAATTTATTATTTAAACTAGCAAATTTTTTAATTAATTATTTTTGGGTTTAACTACTAATTTTTTAAGTTTGTGTTTTAATGTATTTCGCCGGATACTGGATAAGCTTAATAGAAGGCTTTGCTCTTGTTGAAAACCAATTTTCAAAACATAATTTATCACAAAAACTAAAAGAAAGTTGTTAAATCTTACAATATCTAGTTGTTACTTCTCTAAATTTAGATTCGGAATAATTAGGAATCGTTACTTGTTTGAGACGAGAATGTCGCCATTTGAGTTTGAGAACGATCAATATCAATTTTCACCTGATGATTTTTCTTGATGTGTCGCGTTAAAACTCCATAATCACCTCCTCATTGTTATTTTTAAACTTTCAAACAATAATTATCAATTGGTTCGCAAATCACCGGAGGAAAGCTTCACATTTTCGAAATATTTGGTGAATATATTATATGTGTGATAAGGCACCACTCGAGTTTTAGGCGTCGTCGGATTGCTCATGCATTCTTGAATTAGATGATGGTGTGTTTTTGGACCACCTCTTTTTTCTTGTTGTTGCTCCTCATAAAAAAATAAAAATCATAGTCATCAACATTGAATGAAGAAAAATTATGATCCTCAAACTCGGGAATGATGTTCTTTCCCTTACCTTTACCATTAATAGATATACATTTTGGTCTAGTAGTAAGTGTTTGATCCTAACATATGTGACACATTTCTTTACAATCTTTACTTTAATTATCTAAACACCACGAGAGAAAGGGGATTGGAGCTAGAAAGCAGAGATCTAAGGAGAAGTGTGGATCGATATCTTTTGTAATCGTGCACTGAAGCTTACATCAAATTTGTATTCATCTCCAGTTTTTTTGCTTGTGGCACAAAAAATGATTTCATGAGACTTAAAAAAATCGTATAAAATCACAAAAAATAACAACGAAATATATATACCGACTTTTATAAAACAATCGACGAGTACAATAAAATACAATAATAAATAGGCGAGACTAAAAGAGAGGAGACTAAATGATATTTAAAGACCCAGCTGTATAACTCATATTTCATAAAAATCTTATATTTAATTAAAATAATGTCGGTTCGGTTTTTTTATTAATCAAACCAAATAGGCAAAAAAATTAAAATACTTTGAGTTTCAATAGGAAGAAGAAATTTTTTATATCTAATTCCGTTATAAATGACTAGTTGTTTTCGATCATAACCATATCTTCTTTCACGTAATAATTTTCCACATACTTTGAATTTTTCTATCGTGGTCGGGTTCAGCTTTGTCAAAATCGGAAATGTAGAAATTCCAAAGTCATTCGAGGCACACCATCACCGACCTTACGGTTTGAAGACGCACCATTGAAATAAATTTTATTGAATGTGTAGTAAATATACCAAATAGGATATTAAGTGTAGAGAAATTTAGTAATGTAACAATTAGATTGTTGTATGACAATGTTGAAGAATAACCATATATTTATTTATACTCAAAATTTGGTGGGTCTGAAAAATTTATTCCTGAAATAGTCTAAAAATTGGACACGAGACTCGCCCCCAAAACCCATTTAATATGCCCAAACCCGGCCCATTTCGACTTTGACATTTAAAAGTCCATCATTCTACCAAACCAACTTACTGATAAAGATCAAACCCATTAATCACAAACAGGAATCAAGTTTCTGGCAAATTTTCCATCACAAAATAGGAAGACAGAGAGCAATTGATAAGTATTGTAATTTGTAACCATGAAGAAAATTGAGTGGAAATTGAGAATGCTCGCTCACATGATTGTGAAGAAGGAAAAGATGAAGACACATTTGAGGTTGAGCCAGAAACCCAATTACCAAGAAATCTCAAATATTCTTCTTAAGTTGAATATAATATAAAAATTGCAATTTTATGCACAATAAATTTTCAGGCTTTTTTCAATTATTAATATTACAAAAATTTGAGGACATCGTTATTAACGTCAATCTAGTTTTTGATATATTTTGATTATAATTAATTAATTAAAAACTTGTATGACCGGAAAAAATGATTTGCACCTGTACGAACAATACTATATGTGTTGTTGTCAACTGGGTCGGTCATACGAGTTAATGAGGCTTGTACATGTAATGTGTTATTTTTGTTTACTTGGATCATATGACTACTAAAATCTTTATCCTTAGTTTATGATGTGGTCATGTAATTAAGTGCATAGTTACTTTGTTATGCTTTGGCCCTATTGACTGACTAGCAGAGAATAGAAACTTCGAAGTTAGTTGTTTCTAGCGAAAGCTAAACAGAATTATCTCAATTAAAGAAGTAGAGTACAAGTTGTGAGTCGGACTTCGATGTATTTAGATTTACGCGAGGTGATTCTTAAAATGATCCAACACCCGGCGTACTTCTTTCCACATCTGATCTACCACTTCTTTATTATTATTATCCATACTGCAGCTGGTCCAGAGCAACTATTTTTTCTTCAGTAAAAAAAATGCATGATAAAAGTGTCACCCTCACATCCATTGATTTTAATTTTTAGGGTCAACATATATAAATATATATACGTGAAAGCCCACCACCCACAACTGGAACACAAATCTATATAATTCTTCACTCACCGGATACCATTAAATGCCAGAATGACCAATTCAGGTCTGACAACGGGGACTGCAGCTCATGGCATGATTTGATTACCAACATAGTGTACACCCGACTTTAGTAGCAAAACCTGAAAGATGACAGGCAATTAACTCCGCAAACTAATTTCTAGGAGGGATTTGATAATTTTAAACTAGTCTAATGCTTGGTGAATTTAAAATTGGTTATAGTTATTCATGCAGACGCTTAAAATTAGGTCGGGTGAATTTTATATCTCCTTATATTTCGATAAAACAACTAAAATCAATTAGGTGACAAGGATTTGAAATTCTAGATTTCGAATTATTCAATCCAAATGCACTCTTAAAGAAATCATTATTAGCTCAAAAAATAACATTAAGATCCCCCACACTTTATTTCACTTTTTTTTCCACAAGCAAATTAATGAAACAAGAGAGTCAAATTTTTTTTTTTTAAACCATAACCCAGTGAGTCAATTTTTTTTAAAACCATAACCCAGAGAGTCAACTTGAATTGAAATAAAAGGCACAACGAACAAGTGGCATCGAAGGTCAGAAAAGAACCTCTTCAAAGGGCCATCTCCCTTTGCAATTCAGCAAGTTCATCATCATCATCTTCAATCTTCTTTACTGGTTGCCTTCCGGCAGGAACTCTAACAGCAGCAGCAGGAGCTGTTGTCGCAGGTTGCAGGAGCTGCTCCTCAAGCTCAGCTCCTTCAAGTTCTTCAAGCTCAGCCTCCAATTCATCCTAGGAGAAGAGACAAGTCAGATATCTTCTCTTCAATCAAAACATTGAACATAAGAGGTAATCAGAGCAATGAATACTTCGTCAAAATCAGCTGCAGCGCCAATAGGTGCAGACAATGCTTCTTGAATTTGTTTCATATTTTCTGTCTGCTCATTGATCTCATCCATTGTTTTGTCCACATCATCAATGTTACTGAAACAGCGAAAGTCAGTGAGGAAAATGATAAATAAATTCCTAATTTTAAAAGACCATTTTAGAGATGTTCCTAGGCCAAACCAACATCAAAGAGATGGGCGTTACTCAGGTATCTGTTTTTCTTCCACCGATACATCAACCCAGAAATTAACAAAGCATTCAAGAATCTGTCTTAATTTGACTGATTGTTACTAAAAGTTGCTCGGCTTCAAAACAATACATTATCTGTAACACCCCAAAATTTTGAAGTGTTTAGTCAAAATTTTGACCAATGGATTTCAACAACGACGACAACAATAATATATAAAACTACTTATTCTAGCAAAAGATTTGACATATATAAATAATTTTTCCGACAAAATTTTGAAGTGATTAGTCAAAATTTAACCCAATGGATTTGAACAACAACGAACAACAATAATATATAAAACTAATTATTCTAGCAAAAGATTTGACATATATAAATAATTTTTCCGACATATTAATCAACTTAATGTCTACTTAATGTCTAAAAGGGTTGGAATGAAATAAATAAAAAAACATATGAATAGTATTAATAAGTTATTTATATGAAATGAATTTTATTATTCTAAAATAAAATTTGAATTGAACACTACAAACACAAAAAAATGCTTTCTAAAATATTATAACTTAAATAAATAAATAAATAAAAATAATATATATAATATAAAAACATTAAATAAAACTCAATAAAATATTAATTAATTTAAAATTGTCTATTACCAATTTAATGAAAAATATGTCAATAATTTAATGGAAAATGTATCACCAAGATAGGGTCAACACTTGGCTAAGGGTAGATGACTCACTCTCCTTCATTCTCCACTATAAATAGCTCTCATATGATGTATTTCATCACAAAAATCTTTTGAATTTCGTGGGTTTTAGATCACAAATAGAGAGGGGCAAAAATAGTGAAAAATATGGGGAAAATTACCAAACCATCTCCAAAAATCCCAAAAAGTTTATCCTTGTCTACCCATAAATCAAAGTGTATAGAAGGTGTATCGATATCAGCAACCGATTTTGCCCAGAAATTCAAGAATCAAGAAGAACAGCTTCTGGAAAATTCCAGAAACTTGTGTTTCAGGTAGCCAATTCAAGCTCGATTTACCCTTTCTTCTTGAACGAACTTCAATTCGGTTTTAAAATAAAAAGTGTGCAAAATGTTTCCTAGTTCACATATTTGCCAGCCGATTATCTCCACAGTCACGGGAAGTACTGTTGTTGGTCGTCCTAAATGAGCTTCAAAGTCATTCTAATTTTTCAAAATCTGTTATGCAATTCGAATTTGAAAACATGTAAAACATAAAAGATGTAGATCAAGCCAAGACCAATCCACCGTAAAATTTCCGACCGCGCGTAAATTTTGTGCCCCACTCCGATGGTCGACATATCGACGGCCGATCACTTATGCACTAAAAGTTTGGTGATTTTTGAACATGTATTTTAATTGCTATGAATTTTTAAAGTTTTAACCAAAACTACCCATACAAATTTTGTACAAAAATGATTTTTAAAAGATTCATACCTTCCACCAATCATGACCGATGTAAAATAACTCAAATTATATTTATAGGAAATTATCTTAGCTTGAGATTGAAATCCAGACGAAAAGTAAATTACTTTACCAATATGAGGTTTTTTCTATCGTGAGAATTTCTACAAATTTCTTCAATATAGAGTTTGAAATTTGGCCGGAATTTACAGGAAAGTTTCATAACTACCGATTTATTCATATATATTGCATCATATTGTGTATTTCTCATTTTATTGGTCATATTGTGCTTTATACTGAATTTCTGGATTTATTTATTCCTGACTGGTTACCAATCGGCTATTACTTATTGAATGACTGAATGAATGGAGCCCTGGACAACGGTCAATGTACAAGATTGCTAGTCAATTGGACAACGCGACTTCGGCCCGGAAATGTGAGTCCAATGAACAACGGTTTTAAAACCTAGTATATGGTTCGTATGAACGTGACTTCGGTCCGAAAATGTGAGTTCACCTTGGCAAGTAAATTATCGATTGTACGAATCCTACTTAGGTACATAGGGAAAAGTGATACACCGAATGTTGGTGTGAATCACCTCTTTAGCCCACGATATTCATTTCAGAGTCCTGAACAGTCACTGCGTTTGATTTTTCAAGATATTTTGTGACGATACATTACTACTGATACATGTCATCTCATATTAAAATATTGCACTGATATATTATTGTTCGATTTGTTACCTATATATAAGTCCAGTTTATTTCCTGACTAAATCCCCAAAGACTTTAACCTCTGTTTTCTTTCTATTTATTGTAAATTTCAGATACAAGATTACAGGTCTCCGAATAGGAAAAAAATTGAGAATGGAAATGTCGGCTTAGAAAGACCGTGAATTTTCTATTGAATTTGTATTTTAGTTATCTTTGTAAAGTCAAGAATAGTACACGCTTCCACTACTATAAGTTGATAATGATTATATTACAACTCCGGACCCACAGTATCATTTCTTTATGTTCCTATAGTAATCATGTTTGTCTTTCTTGATACTTTTGCATGGTTCAAAATTCTGTAATCACGATTAAGCCCATTTTTATTAAACGAAATGGTTTACAGGGTAATAAGCAACTTACGTGGCCTTCTGCATGGCTTTCATCGCAGCTGCTCCAGTTCTCAAAGCATCCACAGTTTCTGTTGTAGCTTTTGCACCTTCCAGCATTATCATCTGCAACAAAGGTGCAGGTTCAGTTTAGTAACAGAGCCACATCAACTGCAGAAACAGAATCTGCGTGAATATTATGCAACTTTCAGGAGTACCTGATCATGAATACGCAACTGGAAATTTCCAAGCTGTTCAACTTGCTGCTCATAAAGTCTTTTCCTCTTCAAACATTGTATTGCAGCTGTACATATATGGAAAGCAGGAAAGCAGTGAGAAAGCAGACAAGTTAATATCTAATTATAAAATGTTGAGACAACATACTTATAAAGTTAGGAAAAGCAGATGATTTATTCAAGCCCAACCACAACCTGTCATTGATGGACTATGCGAGGGAAGATTAAGGGATGGAATATTGAAGGGCACCATGATAAGAACAGAATATGTGACAACATATAGGACTACAAAACAACATTAAAAAATCACCATAATTCACGCAAAGTTCTTTGTTATAAAAAGAAAGTTAAAGTAATCGGGGATATGACCAGCATATTAAATTTATTTAACAATAAACAGGAGAGTGAAAACACAAAATTCTAAAACTTTCAGGCTGAAAAGATGGTAAACTGGGTAAGAGGCAAGAGAACCTCCAAGGAGCTCTCATCAATCAACCATACCCCTTTTATTTTTGGCTCTAGTAAACTCCTTCGCCTTTTCTACTTCATCAGCAGCCTTTTTCAATAGAACTTTCTCCTTTTTCTCCAGCATCTCAAGAGTCTGCATCATCCCGCAAGCAACTACTTAGAGATCACGGAATCACAGGAATGATTAAATAAATTCAGAAAGAATTAAGTCATCAAAAAAATGTCCAAAAAAGGGCCAATTCAGGAATACGGAACACATTCACCCACATAGGAACATGCCTTGAAATCAATGGAGTTGGATTACTTTCTTTGAACAATGTTCCTTAACAGAGGCGGTTGATCTACAAAAGTAGGTGGAACCCAAAATGCAAGGGGAAGACCGAGGATTTGTGATGGAGGCAACACAAGGGACCGAATACAATTTAGGGGAGGGAAACTTGATTTTTTAGAAAACTTGCACATAAAATTTGCAATTTATTTATTGGCTTCAGAGCGATCACCTGTCATCTCTAGCAAAAAAACCCAACAAAAACACAGCAATTATAACGCAAACTGATATAGTTTCCACCAAATGGCTAACAGAAGCATTTATTATGTTCAACTATGTCAACTACACAAGAACGATAATAACATTCATCACAATAGCACTGTTATTACACCCAAAAAATCTCAACCCGACAGAAGATTCGCATAATTAAAAAACAAAACGATAACAAAGATGAAGGAAGTTAATAAATAGATCACGGATAAAAAAGTATACCTCATTTAGCTTGTCTAGGGTTTCCAAAGCATTAGCCTCTTGCTTGGGCTTACCGAAAAGTCGCGAGAACATATTGAACAATTAATATTCCAAACAGACAATAATGTATACGCAAATCAGGGGAAAAAATCAATTCCTCGAATCCTGCGCTGAAATTTAACGCGAAATCACTTCGATCTGCAAACACCAGCAATCGGATTAGCCAAGATTCTTACAAATAACGGACAATTGTATATGTAAACGTTGAAAAATCTGCGCAGCCAAGGAACTACCACGCATAGAATTCGAAAAGGGATAGCATAACTGGCTTTGATTCCCGCATTTCAATCAATTGATTGAATTGAGTTGAGAATGGATTTCAAAACAATAACTCGGTCGTGGGAAGGCAGAGGAGATTAGGAGTTAGCTAACGTGACTGGATATGGGCCCCACTACAACTCATTGGTTCTTTGAACCGAAATAACCGATAATTTAACAAAATATAACTAAAAATCGATAAATTTAGGAAAAATCCATCATATCATCTTTCAATTAAGATCCAGTCCACATGTAATAAATTTTGTGAATCGGTAGCGGATAAAGCTTAAATTTTAGTTTCAACTCCTTGTTGCCCACATTTTACCTTTTTTCCCTTATATTATTTAAATGCAAATATTAAAATAAACGCCCCCACAAAAATAATTAAATCCTACCCAACCAATCCACTTTAAAATGTCATTCGCGGTGCTTCAACCACAATAAATTTAATATCAATTGATGGATCGTGTGCTCGGCACCTTCGCGGTGCTTCAACCACAATAAATCAATAAGCTACAATAGCTCGTGTTCTAAGAATGAAATCACCGATAAATTAAATCGAGTTTGGTTTTAAATCAAGCGAAAAATACTTGAAGTAATCCTTCGTTAAGAAAACTGATGCATGACATGTGCTGCTGTTGGGACATGTTCATGGGTCCTAGTAGAGTCTAATCATGGTCCTAGATGGCTTGGAGGAAGGATGGTGCAAGGCTTAGGGCTGTAGCTTGAAGTGTGGGTCGCGTAAAACTGGGGTTGATGGGTTGATGGCTGTGGTCGTGCGTGGGCTGTAGGGCTTGGTCTAGTAGCGCTAGTCTAGGGTTCAATCTAGGTCCTAGGATGGTTGGTTAGGGGCTGGACATGATGGTTAGGGCCTAGGCTTGAAGGAACTCAAGGTTGTGCCAAGTTAGGGTTTTCGAACCAATGGCAAGAATTTTCCAGCAACTTCCTAGGCTCGCTCGAGTATTTTAATTGGCTTGATTTGGGTTGCATAGGGTATGGTTAGGTGTGAATAAGCTATAGTTCAAGTTTGGTTAAGTTTTCAGTCAATTCGGGTTAAAATCGAGACGTACGGTTGAGTTTTAAAATGAATTGGGAAATTAGTTGAGGAACTTAATTTTACGTCTAAAAAATGTTTATGGGTTTATTTTAAGGTATCATGTTAAGTTTAGAGATGAAAAGTTTATGTTTAAAATTTGGGAAGAAAATATTAAGTTTTGAATTTATTCGAGTTAAAAACGCGTCATGGTTTAGTCATCAAGTTATTAAATCGAAAGACTCGGTTTACGTCTAAGAAAAATACTAGAGGACAAATTTAAGCTTATGTGATGATTTGGGATAAGCTCGAGTCAATAAAAGTAAGAAAAATTCAAAATCGAGAATTTTAGGTTCCAAGAGGAAAATGATCATTTGCGTCCCGGGTATTACGAATGGCTTGGCAGTGCCCCGAAGAATCATAACGCATGATAAATGATATTTTAAAATGTTTATGTTGAAAATATGGAATTTCATGATTTATGGTAAAGCTGTGCAATTTTTACTATTAAAAATGCTATTTTACAAATGTGGAAATGACACGATATTTTATGATTAAAAAGAAAGAAAAAATATTTTGAGGGATGTAAATTGACTGTGACAAAAGATAGAGGATATGTGGGGATCCGTTTTAAAAAGGAGCGGTGAACTTACAATTTTATGGGAATGCCGTGAGGGAGAAGGTCCCAGACGGAGCCCACTTAAGGGAAAAGGCCTCAGAGGGAGCCCGACGATTGCATTTCCATGACGGTGCCCAGTGCCCGTCTCCATGGGCCATGTGGAACTGAAGACTGATCAGTCAACCAGAGGATAAATACTAGTCACTTTCAAGGATCAAACTTCACCTAAAATGATAAATGATTGAAAGCTTTACGATTAAAATGATTTTACGATTTACGATTTATTTATGCTTAAAAGCTATTTTAAAATAAAAGTATGATTTTATTGCATGTGATTGTATATGTATTACTTACTACTCATGTTTAGAACGTGCTGAGTCCTTAGACTCACTAGGTTTGAATGTTGCAGGATTTGATGATATAAGGAGGCGCTGACGCTTGAGTGAATCGAGTGCGACAGTACACTCCCAAGGGATATTTATTTTTCGCACTAGCTTGATAGATAAAATATTTAAAAGATTATTGTTAATGATTTTATTAGAGATTTTCATGCTTTATTTTATTGTTAGTTAATCTTTTAAAGATCGATGTATGATTTTTGGTTAGTTGACGATTTAGAGATTTTTGGGCACTTGAGATTTTAAATTGTTAATTTATTATGATATATGAAAATGTTAAGTTATTTTATTTAGTAATTTTCGAGTTTTTGATTTAAAAAAAAAAGTAGGACATTTCAGTCTCGCTCTAGCGTTTCGGTGCGTGACAATCTTCTCCTTAGATAAAACTTCTTTTGTTTCAAATTCTATAATAGATAATGATATAAATTATCTTTCTTTTAGGAAGTAAGAAATGTAGACAAAATGAATGCAAACGTGTATGCATAATTTTTCAGAATTCAAGTGATTTTTTTGGTTGACATTTTATGATGTGTAAAGTTATCAATATGCGGGGACATGTAAGTTTTTTCAGTATTGAAATGTCTCTTCATCCTCCAAAAGTCAGATGAAATGCATCCATGGGACAACATTTGGATACATTGGATAATGGAAAATTCGCTACTGTAGTTAAACAATACTTCAGGCGCCTACCTCTAACTTGGGTTGCGCGTAAGAAGGCATTGAGGCACCTCTGGAGGCATATGGGCGCCTTCCCTGGGCACATGGAGGTGCTAATGCGTCTCTAGTGGCTCCTGAGTGCCCTTCACATGCAACAAGCACCTCCCCTTCTTGGCCTCTCATGTGGCGCTTCCTCTGTTGCTTGAAAAATTCTCAAGAATGTTTCTTTTCGTATTTTTCGGNTTTTTTTTTTTTTTTTTTTTTTTTTGTATTTTTCTTTGCTTAATTTATATTCATTAAGCTCAAAACTTTCCAACATTATATTGTAATGAAGTTATAATCAATAATCCATAGGCATGACGCAGTGGGAGAGATCATTTGGACAATATCAAAAGCAAGAGCGTCATGAGTTCGAATAAACTTGATGTCTTGTAAGACAAAATTACTCCAAAAGATTTGGAAAACGATCAATCCTGGATAATAGAAAAATAATTATCTATTATGAGTGCATATAGATTGTGATTGCATTCGGATTTATCTCCCAAATGGGAGACCGTCTTCTCCTAGAACTGGTCGGGCACATTTCATACACTGGATGATAAAAAATATTATTATTAATAATTTTTCACATCTATAATATGGATAATATATATATGTTATTTTATTATATTATAAGTTATTTCAAATTTATGAGTTGAAGTTTAATTGAGAATAAAAATGATGTAAGAGAAATAGTTTAGACTTTAATTTAAGAAATCGAAAAATCGATAATTGAATTAAATTTCGATTTCAAAATATACAAATGTTTAGAAGAATGGAAACCAACAAATTTAATTTAGAGGGTGTATTCGTTGCAAAGATTTGCTGACTTTTTTAATTAACAAACATTTGTGGAGTTGATAAATTTCTACTTACTTTTGCCTCACAGATTTTTAAAGATTTTTACAGAATCTTGTAGATTTAATTTGCATGACTTTTATTGACATTTGTAAATTTTTTTTTTATAGAAACCATATAAATTTTGTAATTTATTATTGTAATTTTTTAAAATTTTTTGAACTAACAATTGAACGTGAATAACTTTTTATTTATTTCAAATATTTCTATCTCTCAATATAATATTTTTTACATATTGATTTTATGAAATACAATAAATAAGTCATTACTAAATTTATTGCAATTAAACTTCAATTATTCAATTCAACAAGTTTATTTAAATAATTAATATTTTTAAAAACACATAACAATAATTTTCAATATTAATAAATAATTAAAATTAAAATAATTTCATTCATTTTAAATAAATTTTTGTATAATAAATATATTAATTTTGTTTTTGACAATATGTCAAACAGAGAAAATAAATAAGACAATCATGTGTATCTGAAAATAAATAATAAGTATGTTAAAATATTTGTAATTAAGGTAATTTATAAAATTTTAATATATTTAATTTAATATAATTATTCTTATATATGTGTGTTGATAAACTTATAAAATTATATGTGTGTGTATTCATTAAAGTTAATTAAAAATATCATGTGCAAGAATTTTGAGTTATAATCAAAATCAAGATATAGATTAACTAAAATTATAGAAAATAATTAAATATTAAATATTATATAATAATTAATAAAAAAAATTAAATTTTACTTATTAAAAATAATTATTATTTTCAATATATTGGTCAATAAAATGTTATAATTTTTTTTTATTATGTAATGTAATAATTTTTTTTTAAATTTTAATAAATACAATTTTACATTTTATGAGTTTTTGTGGTTGGAACTCCAAATATAAAATGAACGATGTTAATAATTTTGATTTTAAACTATTTGTTAACAAAAAAAAATATGTTTTTAAAAAATACAAATAAAAAGAAAAATAAATTGATGAGAAAAGAATGAAAATTTTAGTGTTTATATTAAGTACGTGAATTTAAGAGATTTCTCAATTAAATGTACAGCCAAATCTTTGGGTTGAATCAAAGACATGTTTTTGACATGTTATTGTTATATCTTAGGATTTAATTTTTGTACTTAATAGAATTTCGTGTAGTAATTAAAAGTCTATTAACATTTTGAATACTTATAGATTTTTATAGAGTTTTTAAAATTCAAGTTTGAATATCACATTATTTTTTAAAATTCTACAAAAATTCACATTAAATACAACTAATTTTTTTATAAAATATATAAAAATTTAGATTGCAAATATTTTTAGATTTTTAAAAATTGTTAAAAATATATAACCAATAGAACCTCTTAATAATAATAATAACTAGTTACTATATACACGCGATGCGTGTGTACACAATCTTTTTTATTTTTATCGATGGACTAAAGTGAAGTTTGACAATTTATAGGGGGACTAAATTGATATTTGAATTGTTGAAATAAAAATAAAAGTGTGTGTTGAAATTAAAAAAAAACAAAAAACAGGTAAAAAAAAGTTGGTGTAGTTATTATTATGTCTTCATATAATAGTATAGATAAAAAAAACTTTGTGAAGTTTCGAAGTCAGAGGCTCCCAGCAGTTCGATCCAAACAGGCTCCAATCTATCAACATAATCGTCTTCCAGCTTTCATCGGCTACAGAATCATCAACCGAGGGGTTTCGTAACTTATTTCGTTTGAATCATTGAATTGATTTTCAGATCTATCTGGATTTCACCATAATCTGATTCTTTATGCTTTTTCTCTTCCATTTTCACAGATCCAGCCATGGATTTTATGAAGGTTTTCGATCAAACTGTCCGTGAAATGTATGATTCTTATTTCCCCTATTGTAAGATTCAATTAACGATCTCATTTTCTAGCTATCAAATGTGCTATATTCGTGCGGTGGTGCAGAAAGAGGGAGGTGAATTTGAAGGTGTTGAAGGTGCCCGAGATCGAACAAAAGGTAATACCATTCAGTTAATGGGAATTTCTGTTGTATTGACTGCTTAAAATTTCCGACTGGTAAAGAACTTGGTTATTAAATTTGTTTATGTGCGTTGATAACTCATGTTTCTAGCTCGTGATAAATTTTTTTTGCATTCTTAGTATAGTCTGTCATAATAAGCGAATAATATGGGTGTAAATTGCAAAATTATCACCTTGAAGTTCCACAGTTGCTGTATTCTTGATATGTGTTGCAGGAAATCCAATTATTCTATCACGTAGACATGATAAAATGCTGAGAAGAGTTTTCCCCATCGTTACCAATTCCCTTAACTATAAAATTCATCAAATTCAGCTGCAGCATTGAATATTGATCCCAATTGAACTCGCATCTCTCAAGTTCCCAATAAAATAGCTTTTGTTCTCTGTCTTTCGTGTCCTGTTTTATCAAGAACTCAAACTCGTAGAATGGCCAGCATTAAAAGTCAATAGAATGCAATGTTCCTCACGCAGTGGAGGGTTTCCGGTCCATCTGTTTCCCTGCTTTTCCAAACCTTTTTCATGAAACATAGATTTTGGCACATGTGCCTGAGAAAACAAAAACTTTTATTTACATTGTAAATATTCTCCAGTCTTTGCTTTGTGCATCTTGGCCATGTTACCAGCAAACTCTGAAATTTAAACAACCACGACGTTAAGCTTTCAATGTATCAGTGGATCATATATTCTATAATTAAAAATTGCCTCTGGGTTAGTGTGTAAATATACTTGCATATACAGTCGAACATAGCCAGTAAAGGCACTAGTTTCTCTTGGGGCCTGGATCCTTGGTACAAGTTGCAAGGTGATGCAGCCCTATCATTGAAGCAAGACACGTTCAACACATTATCGTCACATAAATATAGAAATATTAAAAACATGATATATTTTGGTCTGTTTTAATTACGTCAGGTTTTGGATGCGACGGAAGATGAACCCTGGGGTCCTCATGGTACTGCATTGGCAGAGATAGCACAAGCCACTAAGAAATTGTACTTTCTGTATTCTCTTTCACATGCTTAAATTGTTAATCTTATTCCTTGCTTAGTTTCTCTTAAAGTGGCTGCTTTGGTGTAAAATCTTTGGGATATCATGCAGCACTGAATGCCAAATGGTTATGAATGTTCTTTGGACGCGATTGATAGAGACTGGCAAGAACTGGCGTTTTGTTTACAAGGTATTGATCTTTTCCAAGAACTGTGCAATGAATTTACCACGCTTTTCATCTTTGAATGATTAAAATTTCAATCTCTGCACAATGTTCTTATCTGTTACTTGTCTTGTCATCAAGTTTAACAAGTTTGTTATCTTTGAAAATATTGATAACTGAATTTCAACGATTCTCCTCTCTAGGCTTTGGCTGTTATAGAGTATTTGGTGGCGCACGGATCCGAACGTGCTGTTGATGACATAGTAGAACATACTTTTCAGATATCTGTACGCATTTTCTCTCGTGCCTAATTTCGATGTGATCATTATCTTGTTATCTAATTCAAAATTAGCATACCAAGTCTTCATGTTAGATTCCTACTGAGTCCAATCTCACTTTTTTACTTTTTCTAGGCTCTAGCAAGTTTTGAGTATGTTGAGCCAAGTGGGAAGGATTTGGGGATTAATGTGAGAAAAAAGGCAGAAACTATTGTGGCTCTTTTAAATAACAAAGACAAAATACAAGAAGCGAGGAATAAAGCTGCTGAAAATCGTGATAAGTAAGATCATATTTTGAGGTTGTATATAGATGTTTCAATAATGGTGTATTTATGATCTTTTAATCAATTGTAGGTATGTTGGACTTTCATCATCTGGAATAACATACAAGTCAAGCATGTCCTCAGTTAGTGGCGGTGGCTTTAGTAACAGCGACAAATATGGAGGTTTTGGTAATAACAACGATGGCGATAGAATCAAGGATAGTTATAAGAACAATGATCGATATGATGAAGATAAATACGAGAAGCCTACCAAATCAAAGAAAGAATCTTCTCGTAATTCTAGGTCTGCACTGTTGCTGTGAAGAACTGTTTTTTCCCTTCTAATTTCTGCACAATTCTAATCGTAAAGTATGCTACGATTTTTTTGGTGACCAACATGATGATTTGAAATTGCAGTGTGTTTCATGTTTTTGGTGCATGACATGGTTTTTACCCGAATATTTTGAAAGATGTTTTTTTGTTTCTTCATCTGGGTTGCTTGAATTATTCTTATCGAGATATTTTCCTTTTTTCGTTGTCAATGCACATTTGATCCCCTCTTTCTTCTATTATAATTTGTTGTTATAAGTATTATCCGAAAGTAGTCAACCACTTAATATTTCTGAGTTTTTTTTTTCCAAAAACTTGTGAGGGTTTCCTATAAGTTTGTCATATGGTTTAGGGCATGCATATATTGTATCGCGCAGCTTTGATTTTCTGATCATTATTTTGTACTCTCTTGAACTAATTTGTATATGCCTTAAGTTCGTGCGAGAGATGATGTTAGTCTTGATATTTGCTTTATTTTTGGTTTGCATATGTAATCTGTGGTTTGCTTCCTCTAAATATCAAGAATATTTTCAGCAAGGGTCAGGGCTCTACAGCTAGTGGCACATCAAATACAACAAAAGCGAGCGTGCCAGATAAATCTGCATCAATCACCTCACAAAGCTCAATTGCGCAGACAGATAAGCATGGCGATGATGATTTTGATCCACGGGGGACTTCAAGTGCAAGTAAGTAATCTTGTTGTCAAGCTTCATTTTGATGATGAGTAGCTGCATAAATTAGTAGACGTTGAATACTTTTCCGAGGGTTCCGCCTCATTGATTTGGAGCTTTTATTTGTTGAATATATTCGATATTGACAGAACCTTCTGCCGGAAGTAATCAAGTGTATCTGTTTGGTCAAAATTTTGTTGGTGATCTCTTAGATGCGCCAATATCCGTTTCGGCGGATAAGTTTACTTCTGAAAATGATCCATCAGAGGTTGATTTGTTTGCTGATGCTGCTTTTGTATCAGCAACACCCCAGCCACAAGTAGAGAAAGTTCCTATGCCCCAGGTGAGCTTTAGTGGACAATGTCATATGTACAATTACATGTGCAGTTGTACTTACTTCTTGATAAAATTGGGAGAAAGTGCCAGCGTATTTTTCTTTGAAAATATAAAGAAATATTACCAAGTCATCGAAGTTTAGGTTTCATGTCATAAGCCCTGTTGAATCTTATTTCTCCTCATCTCTCTCACTTGGAGAGTTCACCTTTATTTGGCTTTCTGTGGAAGGGGTTCTGTAGGTTTGTATTATTTTAATTCAAAAGAAATGCTCCTTGTCTCTCAGGTCAATCATATGTAGTACTGCATATTGTCTCGCTCGTACTAATTGGTTTGCATTTTCTGTGTCTTGCAGACCAATGTTGATTTATTTGCTTCGCAGCCTGCTCCCGCTGTTTCTTCACCGATGGATTTCTTTGCTACACCTGAACCAGCTCCACAGCTTGATGACAATGCACCAAAATCAGATGCAACTATCAGCACATTTGATCCATTTGCTGCGATTCCACTGAACAACTTTGATGGATTTGCTTCTGTTAGCTCAATCAATTCTCACACATATCCTTCATCAACAGCATCCAACCAAAATTCTTCCGGTGAAGGAAGCCATGGGAACCCAAATGGATCTTCACTTGAAACCAAGTCTCCACTTAAGAAGGATGCGTTTCAAGTTAAATCTGGAATATGGGCAGATTCTTTGAGCCGGGGACTCATTGACCTAAATATAACGGCTCGTAAGTATTTCTTTATCACCTCCCATGTATTATAAGTGATTGGCTTATCCTCTTTCCGATTTATTCATTTTCATGCTAAGAATTATTTCCAACTCTGGCCGACAATTTTTCAAACATTATAGTTTATACTGACTGATACTTTGGGTATATGGTCGCATCTATGCAGCCAAGAAAGTCAACTTATCAGATGTAGGTATTGTTGGCGGGCTGACTGATGGATCTGAAGAAAAAGAAAAAGGACCTTTGCCTTCATTTTACCAGGGTCGAGCTATGGGCATTGGTTCAGGACTCGGTAAATCGAGCCTCGCTACAACGACATCAACCAATAATGATTTTTTCTCCAGTCTTAGCAGCCAGCAATATGAATTCGGGAGCTTTCAGAAGTAAAATTCTTCCTAAACGTTTCTCATTTTGGGGAATTGATGAATAAGGTGCCGTGCATATCAAACTCTACGCTTGGTTATTTTTTCACTTTCGTAGATGGGATATTTGTTCTATGATTCGCATTGTTGCTTGCGTTTGTTTGTGTAAAATTACCGCTAATCTTGACTATCATGGTATGTTATTATTTCAATTTAAAACTGTCCAAAACATCAGATTGTGTATGTTCACATCATCTTGAGAATACTTTTTGTTCTCTTTTCGGCTCTATTAATATATGAGAAGGGAGAAATCTCGAGAAACGACATGGCCTATCTCGTTCAAAACAATCGGCCCATACACATGTTATATCATGTTTACAGCATTGCAAAGTAAAATAAGGAGTGCATCCTAACTATGCCTAAGCTTACAAATTCCATTTGGGTATGCGGTCCGGCACAGAAATTGGAAGGGCATTCATAGTCAGTCATATGTATAGTGGAAGTGTGATTCGATGGATTCAATTCATTTTGTTTATGGGGATACTTTTACTAATTATTGAGCTGTTACTTTATTATTGTGATAGTGACTAGCCTAGGACGGTGGCCTAAAAAAGCTGCATATGGTTTCATCAGACAGGCAAGGCAGCCGTGAAAGAATTAACTATTCATTCATTCAAATGGTTTTGATACAACCATCCCACGTTCTATAAAAAAACAAATGTACCCCTCTTCATTCATTCCGAGTCCGAATCCATGTGTCCCCCCATAGCCTTCAAACCTCTTGGCCTCTGAAAATTAAAGATACGTGATATGAAAAAATCAGGTGTAATATTATTATTGACTATATTAAGAGAGACGGGGTACCTTCTTGGAGACTTTCTTCTCTCGAACTTTATATCGTTCAAGGGTTAGATCGCATAGCCAAGAACCTGGGCAAACCAACTACGATGGCAAAACAAACAAATAAAATGAAACGAGAATCGAAACACAAAAATCAAATTAATCAAGATTGCATAATGACCTTCCAAGATTTACGAATTCTCATTAACATCACAACTGCTGCGGTGGTGGGAGAAGGGAATATAACATATTATCGTGGATTCAATAAAATGATGATAATAATAATAACAATAATTGCATTAAAGCATAAAATGGACCCGCTGTCTTTTTAATACTTTGTTGGTTTGCTTATGCGCTGAGACAAAGTGGGCGCAATGTCATGACAAACAAACAAATAAAGAAGGATCAACCAACATGATAAGAAATTCCCACCAGAACCAATACATGGGCTGGCATATTCCCTCCAAAATAAGTAAACGAAAACCAAAATAAACATGCTTATATTTCATATAGATCCATATCAATCATACCATTCCCTCAATATAACAGTGCAAACATGTAGACTTCTCACACTATCACATTTCCCATAACCTGCACCTATATATTCTTCCCACAATCTGTGTTTCGATGTGATTCTCACATACCACTTACCATAGTCTATGCTGCATCAGGAATGCCCATGTAATATAGACCATTAATTATATGGGTTTCACAAATATTTTATATCCAGTTTTTATAAATCAAACAATGTATATTATTTGCAGAGTACTTCTCTTAATAGCAGCAAAGAACGAATAAAAGACGGTCAAGTGGATGCCAACATCTCCCTTCTATCCTACATGATTTCTAGTTGCCCACTTTCCCAAAGCAAGCATTATTAATGTCACAACCCTCAGATAGCCTCTCTGCCTAACAAAAATAAGTATGTATCATAGCTTGAATCTAATGCAAAAGCAAGTAGCTTGATTACTGATCCAACGTTTAAAGCATTAATTTTTTTTTGTTTTTTGTGCAGAAGAAGATTTTTACTTCTTCGTCACTAAGAACGCTAGTTTAAATTCTCCACAACTTCGGTCGCTGGGAGGGTCTGAGCGAGGAAAAGTTTATTTCGCTTAACTGAGATCATTGCACAAAGGTGAACATACAAAATACTGAAATCTAGAAACTATATCCTGATTTCTGCATTAGAGAACATTTCAGCTAATTTTATTCATTGAAACCAACTGATATTTGTTTTCATCTGGGAAAAGGGGAGTATATCCCTGTGCTCATGCACACCACAACTCCACCTTCATCTAATGAATGGGAATCCAAGAAGGTAAATTCATGAAATGATGAAGCATCAATATTACACACATATAGCTTATTTAAATGCTTACAATATGGACTTTCAACTGATATTAATCGAGTGAAGCAAAATGGGGAACTCACGTTTACACTTCGCTGAATAAACTTGGCTCGTTTCCTGGGTCTTTGAGGGAGTTTGGACCCTTTAATTGCCATGAAATCCTCTTCTTTTTCTTTATTTGTCAAGGCTAACAGAAACTTAGGTGGCCACAGTGTATTGCTCCCTTCGCTTCCAGCCAAATCACCCCCTTTTTTCCCTTCTTGGGCTGTCTCTGATGAGCCAGAACCACCACTTCCACTACCTTGGTGGTGGTGGTTGTCATTTTGATGATTACTATCAATGTTGCTATTCTCGTTGGCCGTACCACCTTTCTTATCACCTCTATCCGGGGAAACAAATGTCTCCACTCCATTTCTATGACCCCTCATACTAATTGAACCCTCTGATTTCCTTTTAACATTGGATGGTGTTAAAAGAAAGAAGAATGGAGCAAATATTCAAACCATAATATGCATCAAATGCAAAACAAACAAACAAGGAAACGTAGAAAAATAAATTAATAACTATTAATTAGCCTAGACTGCTCAGTTGTGGGAGACCTAAGTTCTCCCAAGTTGGTATGCGTGTAAAAAAAACGCTATAGATAAGAGTAGACTAACCACCCAGGAAATTTTACCACCAAAAATCCTATGCTTTCACGAAAACTTACTACAAAATGAAAGGCCGCGACAAGATTAACCGAAATACCTTTGTGGGGTTGTTATAATTTGGCGTAGAAAAAGCGGGGGACGGTGTGGTTCTGATTTGGGTCGATTTGAAAAGAGATTGGAATGGTAAAAATTTTTTTTTTTTAAAAAAAAACGACTTCAACAGTTAAAAATTTTAATTCAAATTTGTAAACAACAGTATTGATGAATGCCGAAAGATACCACTTTTCATCTCTCAAAAATTAAAAATAATCCCAACAGCTATACTACTAATAAATACTAAATGTAAGAAAACTAGAGATCACTTACTAATCCAATTTTTTGTAGGGTTTAATAACACCAAACAAAATTTATATATCTAACCTCGTACCTTNTTATAAAATAATATTTTATTTAACATTAAAAGTTTTTTTATATTATGCACTTGATGCGTGCAAGGAGCAATGGTATGAATAAAAGTGGCTAAATTGTGTGTGAGAGAGAGAGAAAGAGAGAGATGGGATTTGAAACTCAATTGCAATCAACACTATCACAACCAATATACCTATACTAATATATTAAGGTTAGAATCCCTTAATTAATTTTTACAAAAATATTTTATCTATTTATATAAACTATAATATCTAATTCATTTTAAATGTTCAAAAATTCACGTTTTACATTTACAAATGTTATATTTAATATAATTATATTATCGTTATTTAAATAATAATTTTAAAATTACAACCAAAATTTTATGTTAATAATCATTATTTATATATATAATATTCATAAGCTAAAAATATATATATACACACATGTTATTTTGATCCTAAAAAAAATAAAAAACAAAACCTCAAAAACTGGATTGAAGCCCGAAGGAGTACTTTACCTCAAAACTCGATGAGAAGGAGAAGCCGGCCGCAGACGGAGATCAATATATCCGTTGATGCCATGACTCTTTCCGGCAGCAGCATGAAGAATGTTCGGATCCTTGCTATTGTGATTCTTCAGATCCGACCTGATAACCCGGAGATCTTTCCGGGTCATGGGTCGGCCCGAACCAGAAGATTCTTTACTGTTGCTTTGAAACTTCATGCAGCGAAGGCGTTTCCCGTTGCCCCACTGCAGCACGAAGTCAGACGACGCCGTATTACCGTCCATCGCTGCCCTTTTCGTCCACCTGTCCAAGCATCCGATCACATTCGCCTCATGACATTGACAAAAGGGAAATAGAGGTTTACAGATTCCACCAAGAGTTTGAGAACAGATGAATATGAAACGCTCTGTGAACTAGCTTAAGTAATTTTGTGCGCTGAATTTAGCATCTGTGCAGGGATTGGAGGAACAAATTTTGAGGAAAATTAAACAAAAATCTTTGAGCCTAATCTCAAAGGGTGGTTGGCAAATCAGATCGTGGTCTTTGAGTTTCTGGGCACAGAGATAGGTGTATATAGAGAGGAGGAGGCACCCCACCAAAAAGAGGAGGATGAGTCATTTTGCGCGGAAATCCAACACGAGGAAATTCTGGTAGATGAAATTTGGAGATGGTTAAGGAGAAAGCAAAATCATCACCATATCATTACCTGAACACCGCAATTTTCTACCCCACTAATCGGTAAATATTGGCTCTTGGAAATCGATTGCTCTGAATCTGCAGTTACAGAAACCAAATATTTGGTCAATTACAATGCAATTTCAGCTCTTTTTTTTCTCAACTCTTGTTTGAAATGAATATATTCATTGGTGCCAAATTCTAAGTGTGTGAATTCGTAGCAAATTCTACCGATTCAAACACACGGATGCAGCAATTTCAGATCGAAATTTCAGCAAATCTGTTCCTCGAGAAAAACAATGAATCCGAGCTCCGATTGAGAATCCTTTAAACTATGAAAACGAAATCCATAGCATTAGATTTTGTGAGAGAGAGAAGAAATACTCTTCCTTCTCTTGTGAAGAATGCAGAAACAACACCTTTATAGTCATCGTAATTGACGGTGTCGATTGTTTCTGTTTCAACGGTGGGATGTGGGTTCAGTACAACCCTGGTTAACTTTACTCTAGTTATTTCAGTGTACTAGGGTTTGAGTTAACAGGTGTTTGGGGTGTTATATTTGAACAACCGATGTAACATAAATCACTCGCCCTAACACAATTTCACACATTCAATCACACTCGAAAAATGGCATGCTTGCACGATCACAGCTGCGAGGAGCACGATTGCTCCTCCGATTGGTCTCTTTACAAACATGTGGATCTATCTAAGGTTCGAATCTTCTTCCTCGATCTGTATTTAGGTGTTTGATCATGCTTATATTTTATTGTTTGTTCCCTTTTATTGATTTCTTTTGTTTTGAGATTTTATTGTTCGTTGTCACACACTACTGCGTCTAAAAGATCATATTTTTGTGAGTTTCAATCATATCTAGTATGTCATTTACAGTGTTCAAATCGAATTAGGAATGCAGTAGCTTAAAGTTCGTGCCAAATGTGTACGACGACTTGTCTGTTGTGTACTATCATCTGGCCTTGTCCTAGTTCCAATACTGAGAAATGAGAATGCCAGGACACTTATGGTTTCTGTGTTAAATATGTGCTTTTTGTTTCTGGATTTCACTTGTTATGCAATTGAACTTTTATACCTCTCGTAATAGCCGTTCTAGGTGAATACGCGTGATGTGTTTGTCCACAAAAATAAAAGATATTTCAAGGACTTTTATGGTGTTCTTATGTAGGATTTTTCTGAATAAGCTGTGTGCATATATAAATCAACGAGCATGCACCTTTTTCTTGTCTTAGTCTTCAATATGACATTTATATCCTTTGCTTATTTATTCTAGAATCTTTGATCATGAACCCTTAGATTGATGTTTTGATCCCGTTTGCATCAAAATATCAAATAATAATTAGATGTCACCCTTTAAGCGTGTAATGAATGAAAAGTTTTACTGCCCGCAAGGTATCTGCATTGAATGAAGCTGTTTCTGGAAGTGTCAAGTCTGTATTCAGAGCTTGGGAGCAGCGCCTTAATTCTTCAGAGGTATTCAGTATGTGGCTAGGTCAAATTGCAATGATCTCTGTATTTCCTTCCTTAATATATATGTCAGTAGTATCAAAGATAATTTTTTTGATCTAGAAAACTGCATTAACTTGGACATCTTCTCTTATAACAGAGTGCTAGTTTGTTGTTATTGATTATGATTTACCAGGTATTATTCAATATGGATCCATCCCCTTTTGTTGCATGACATACAAGAGCATTTTTCGAATATACGCGATACACATTTGGTATAATGATCAGATGTGAAAAAATTGCACCATGAAGGCTTATACTTTCAAAATTACTTGTCATCCTTGTGCATTTTATCACTCATAAAAGCTAACCCTGCAGTGATTTTACTCTGATTTAAATGATAACAGGGTCACCTGGAAAGCAACTACGGCGATCCAGAGTTGATTGTATTTATTCCGTAAGTGTTGATGTCTGTTATCCTAAATAACACATTGATAATATTTCCTTTTATTTTTAACTAAGAAACTAAACCATGGAGCCAATAATACAGAAGGACATGATGTTTTTTTTAAAAAAATAGTATGGATAGCGCCCTTATCTTCTATTTTGATCTGTTCATCATCCTTTTCCTTGTTGGCATGATCTATATTTACTTTTGCAACTTGTAGCACTTGCTAAGTTAGTTTTGCTTAAATTTTTGTTTGTCTTTGTCTTTGCTAAATCTTCTGTGTAGATTTACATCAGATGTTAAGATCAAGAGCATCTCCGTTGTTGGTGGTGCTGATGGGACTAGCCCTTCAAAAATGAGAGCGTGAGTTTGCTGTTTGTGCAAGCAACATCTGCTTTGTATTAATTACTGATTTGGTGGCTAAGCTGACGGGTTTTTGATATTATGAGCTAAGGTTGTAGAAAGTCTTGGGGTCATAGCTTCCCTAGTTATCTTTTAAGACTTAGACATTGATGTCCCCAACCCCAGTTTTTTTAACACCTTAATGTTCTTTTAAATGCAGATTTATCAATCGGGATGGCATTGATTTTTCAGATGCACAAAACATGCAACCTGTGCAGGTGTGCTTTTGTTTTACACTTTTGGATGGACTGTGCTCATAGTAGTTTACTCAAGTAACTTATTTGCTCACCTTAGGAGTGGGACTTGGCAGAAAACTTGCAAGGAATTTTGGAGTATCAGACCAGGTAAAGTTTACTAAGCTTCTCGGGGGGGCAATTCATTAATCTATTTTTACTTATTAGTTAACATTTCCGCATTTCTTGCAAACATAAGGATTGTTTGTCATCAGTTTGACTTGTCGCTATTGTATTGATACATCGAATCAGATATTCAAGATTTCAAAGCGTGGGAAACATCACTTTACATTTCTCAGATAATTTTGGTGGCCATACTACTCAAATACGTTACATTGGGTTGAAAGGAGAAGCAACTCAGGTACTTTTGCGTGCAAAAACATGTCCATATCACATCCATTTCTCTTACATGATTTGAATCCCATTTTTGTGCAGCTGAGGAGAGATGTGGTCGCAACAATTGTCTACGAACTCATGCCAAATCCTTCGGATCACAAGTGAGTTTTCATGAATTTCATTGTTATTTTTTGTTCATTTTCTAGGATGGATTTAGGCATTGAAATTAGCGCCGAAGAGAGACGACTACCTCCCATAGCCTTTTCTTGGTTTCACTCCATTTTGAACTTGTAGCACAACCATCTTTTGTTGGATGTTTCTGCAGAACGAGGGCAGACACAGGTGGTGGGATTTCACATGTGGAATGAGATTAGTCCATAAGTTATCTGGAGAGACTTCCGTGCTACTGCAATGACTTCTATAGATGTAAAATAAAACCCAATTATGAAATTTTGGAAATGAAAATATTTATGATCGCTTGTTGAATAAACTCCTTCAAATTTGGTTTACGATTGTAGAATGAGTTTTTTAAATGGAGATAGAGGTCTACATGTTCAGTGAGTCCAATCTTCTGTTAAATAAGATTTTATTAAATTAAGCTATTTTTGACAGATTAAATTTCATCATACCATAATTCAATAATTTAATTAATTTTAAGCTGCATCCCACGAAGCTGAGGTGTGTATTGCTCTTTTATTTGAACATTTAAAATGTGTTTCTTTTATACATTGTTATGAATGAGAGATGGTGAAGTCTATTCTTTAAAGACTAAAGAGATTTAATGATCTTTTTAGAATGGTGAAGTCTATTCGTTGAAGAGATTTAATGATCTTTTTAGAATGGTAGCGTTTTGTGACAGATTTCTATAGAATTTGATGAACTCTTGTGGATTTATTTTGGAAGATATCTATAATTTTTTACGTAACATTGGGCTTGAACTAATCCAATATATGTTATATCTTCACGTGAATAAAAATATTTAAAAATACTATTTATAATTACACAAATATAAATTTTGAGCTAAACTATGAAAACCCTAGAAGAAGATTAGAAAAATATAATTTATTCTTATGTGTAGTGTAATAATTTTATAAAAAAAAAATTCATGATCATTTTCAAGATTAAATACTTAAAACAATAAAATAAACAAATTAGTTTATGAGATAATTGTGGTAGAAATGTAAATATAAATTAAGGAAACAAACTAACTTTTACTTTTTACTCACCGAAGTTTGGATAAAAAGAAAGCCAAAACTAAGATTGACCACTAATATAAGAGCTTAGCAGCACTCTATTCTAACAAGCAGAGGGGGCCGCCTTATTTCGCTCTGAAAATCGTCAACTTGAAACAAATTCTGCTCACAGCCCAGGCAATGGGAAACAACTTCAAAAATGAATTTTTTATAATAATTTCCTATTTTAAAATTTAAATTTATTATTAAATATAAATAAATGTTCAATAAAATAGGGTGTTTTTTTAATATTTTTTATTAAATGGAGATGAAGTATTTTTTTGTTTTGAGAGTAGTATTTTCTGTACATCAAAATCACATGAACTCTATAAAAATTCCAAAGAAAACATATTTGTATTGAAAAGAGCGTTTCCTATATGATCATATGTTACAATATGGAAAACCTTGTGTACAGTAGAGCTGATATGGATTCACATGATTGAGAATTCATCTTGGAGGCCATCTAATTCTCCTTTAAGACTATGTTGTTGTATGATCATCACTGAGGCACTTACCGAAAAATCCGAAGCCGACAGAATATCCCCGATGGGCCCGAGCTCCGGGCACTCTTCCCAGTCATTCATTCCCACTGTCAAAATCGAATTCACTCTCCCGCCTCGCCCCACGATGAAAAGACCATATTGCCCTTCAAGCGACCTCAATGTAGAAAATGTCTGCCCTGAGTTGACAAGGTATTTTTCCATATATGCAACATTCCCTCCAGCCACATATCTATCATAGAAATCAGCAAAGCATTCATCATCAACTTTCATTTCTTCTTGATGCTCTGTAGTGTTGGATTTTGCAATTGTGATTCTCGATGACACGCTATCTCCTGTGGCTTCTAAGAGGAATCTTATAACTGTAAGTTTCACCCCAGGGTGTCGTGCTACTCGACCCGCATAGACTAGCGCTTCCCTGTCATCCTTGCCACCAATGAATATCACGGCTGCATGGAGACATATGGAAGTTCTTGATATTATGGTGGATCCAAGTCCCCGGTCCACTAAAATTCCGATTGAGCAAGGAGCGTGACGAAGGATCTGTGGAAAGTTTAAGCCATTAGGACGCAAAAAAATTTTGCCTTTCAAAAAGTCTAATCTTTTTACACTACAACAATCCAAGTGTTGTACTTTAATCATTTAGTCACATAGGCAATGAGACACGATTGACTTGATGGATGGTGCGACTGGTTGCGTGCTGCTTGTTAGCTTTGCCACGGAATTGAATACTCATACATTATACATACCTTGCGATTGACATGTCGAAAACCCGAATGACCCAAATTTAGCCTACCACTGGCTTCTTGTTGCTTGTGAAAGGGAAGTATTATGAGTGAAACCATAAGATCCTCGGCCAGAATGCACACATCTTGATGCATGCTACTCAGAGTCGAAAGTGCAAAGATTCGTTGTGTGCTGATTCCATCTCCATGATCATTCAAATTAGCCTTTAATCCATTTGTTATCTGTTCTCTCATTTCCACAACGGTTGGATCAGTGACAGTCACAGAATCCCCCCCTTCACTATGGTGTGTTATTGTGGCTGCTATTCTGTCTGTCAACTCTATCATGTCTGTCACATAAACCATAATCCCTGGATCAGCAGCCCCTCTGGTGATTCCCATTAAATTTATGGCTGAAGAAACATTTTGTGGTCCGTGTACGCAAAGAAGAACACGAAGCTCGTTCGATGGATTAATCCATTGAAGTGCCATTCTTTGAGTTGGAGAACGTTTTCTTGCACGTTCAATGATGTTTGCCACTACAAACGGGGTGTAGATTATGGTGAGAAAGGTCACAAATACCATAGCAATACTTGTCGAGATACTTGTGAGTTTCATCTGTGTTTGATTGGGAAGAAAGAAACATTTATTTCAAAGTCAGATTACCTTTTTATCTACATGTTTACAGAGCAAAAACAGGAAGCATCCAATTGAAAAGGACTTACATTTGATGTCATTATAGCCAAATACACATGGAAATGGCCCTTGATCGTTAATAGCAAGCCAATGGCAATTGAATCTTGCCAGTGAAATCCCAACATAACCCCTGAAACCCACGAACCAATAACTTTTCCAGCAGTAGCAATCAAGAAGAGGAAGAATAACTTTGCCCATGTTCCTATATGCGCTGCCTCAAACTGAGACAACTGCGCTTCCATGCCAACCCAAAAGAAGAAAAGTGGATTGAAGATGGCACTAAAGAAATAGTTCACTTTACTGATCATCATTTTTGCTATCCTCCCTTCTCTAGGCATGAATACACCAGCTAAAAAAGCACTCAACACACTATTATAATCTGCCAGGATAGGTGAAAAACAACAAACCATGACGACATATGCCACAGCCAAGACTAAATGTGAGCCCTTCATTGGTTTTCCATCTGGATTTTCACGGTTCACCCAATTCATAATCAATGGTGTCAATTTCGCGGCCAGAACTACCTCAATCACTAGCACTGCAGCCATCACAAAAACATCCTTTACCCTCCGATAAGCGAAACCCTTGTTAGGGTCAAATATTATAAAGCCAAAGCTAACTAGAATTGTAGAAACCAAGGCATTATGCACGCTAGCTGAAACTACAAATCTCCCAATATCTGATTTTCCTATCTTTAGGTCAGTAATTATTCTAGTTAATAATGGGTATGCAGTGTCGGACAGAATGATAGAGAGACAAAGGTTGAATGTGACATTTGGGATTTCGGGGATGCCAAGAAATGGGGTGACTAAAGAAGCCATAACAAAAGTGGTAAGAACTCCAGTGCAGGCAACTTTAGCTTCTTTTGATGGTAGATGAAGAAATATGTTAGGATCAATTTCTAGGCCAACTACGAACATATGAAGAATCATCCCCCCTTCTACTATGTACTGAAAGGTTTTCTCCGTCTCTTCACCGATTGTATGTTTTCGAATTATAGGTAGATTACTTAAAAATAGCCCTACCTGCAATATTTCACAACAATCAATTAATGGCAGTTTTATGGACCATAAGTATACCATACAACAATAATATTTCGAAAATAATTCACTGGATTAATATGCGAATTGAAAATTAAGAATAAAATCTGAGATGAATGCATTAATATGACATAAAATTATCATGCATTAAAAAAGAGAAACATACTATGTATTCGGAGACGATGCGAGGCTGAGACAGATTTCGCAACAAAATGTGGAGAAAATTGCACAAGAACACAATGAAAAAGAATCCAAGCATGTACAATGCGACGGTCGTCAATGTCGTAGTTCGGCATGCAGCTGCATTTGTAAAACTCTTGAATGCTGAATTACCATTCCATAAATCCATCTCATCTTCTTCTTCAAGAAAATTATGCAAGAGATTGGAGTTTGTTTTTTTCCCAGTTTAACCAACACACACCTACGTGGAATGAGGTGTTCTGTGGTCCATTCCTTTTGGTTTTATATAAATAAGACATTTGGTGAAATAGCTGCATTTCTTATTTATTAATAATAAATAATAATCAATTTTTTAATAATAATATATTTTATATTAATTCTATCGATTGCAACTGTGATTGTGGAGATGACGTTTTCCATCAAATGAGTAATTAGCGGATAAATGATAGTCGCGTTATCTATATAAAAAAAGAAATATTTCAAACAGTTGATGATAAAATTATTATATAAAAGTTTCAAAATATGAAGATTCGTCGTAGAGTAATAAATATTTCTAACAATTAATATTGAAGTTATTGTACAAATGTTTCAAAATATGAAGACTTGTAAAGGTCAATTGTAAGAAAATTGTTTTGTGATATTTATGAATATTTGATCAGAAGATGTTTATTTATTTATTTTATTAGTCATAGTATATCATTCGATACATTGAATTAAGATCTTAGCTCCGTCCTGAAACTAATAAAAAGATACTTATAAGCCCAACATTCTAAAACTAATAAAGAGAGACTCGTAAACCCAAGAAAATTACATCATCCAATAAACAAATCTTTGCGGTTATATTCTTCTTAGATTTATAACCTAACACCAACGGCTAAATCAAAATGTTTCGGTCAAATTATAGTCATCTGGAATCAATTGTTGCATATTATTAATCTTGAATTCCAACAAAATTGTACACCATAACTGCATACAATTAAAACTCATTGTCTTTGTATGAACTTACAGCACCAATAATTCACATAAAACAAAAAATTAATACTTTAATCACTATTAGCTATCGATAAGCATTAATTTAGGCATTCTTATGTTTCAAAAAATATGTTTTGAATGTATAAATAAATGTTGGTGTTTGAAGTTTGCCGTTTCTTTTCTTCTCCTGAAGAAATAAAAATGGACGGGACCCTTCCTTATACATGCATGAATAAAGGCACTCAGATTTTTTTTATCTTTTTTTTAATTTCTTACTTTTTTCAATTAATGGCATTGAGAAATTTTTTTTAAAAGTGAAGTGAGGTGCCCCATTTGCCATTTGGCTCCAATTAGAAATTAACAATGAAAGAAGGAAAAAACATATATATATGGAAAAAGAAGGAAAAAAGACACGTTCAAAAACAAGAGGAGAATAGGTTTAAAAAATAAATTTGAATTTAAACATAATTAAAAGGCTAATTTAATATAAGACCAAGATTAACCATCAGTACTTAAGGAGGCCCTCGTGGAAATCCAAAATTCTTAGAAGATTCGGACCAATTTAGCTCGTAGGTGGACATTTTTTGGGTTTTTCCCCATTCCAACCAACCAATCGTTTCTAATTTGATGTATTTCGAATATAAAATTAAATCAGACCCGCTCGCCACTGTATCATTCAGCTGCCTTATATAGCACATCTTCCGCAAAATAATACATCATACGTCGCAAAACAGGATGCAAGAATTCCAGGCAACCCAAACATGATTCAAGTCAATAGTCAAACAGAAAACACCAAATTGTCGAATCTTAACACCTTAAAATCCAAAAACATTAAAACAACATTTGTGACGATCACCCACTAGGGGGAGAGGCTTTGGCAGCACCACCTGTCTGGGCAGTGGAGGGCGGTGGAGTTGTGTCGTACGTCCCTCGTGAGTAAGCACCAGTGGAACCATCAGCAGTGTGAGCTGGAGCCTGAGAATACCCACTGCCGTATGAGCTATTATACGGAGCCTGTTGCCCATAACCAGGTTGACCTGATGGTGGTGCCCCATAGGATGGGGGCCCATAACCTGGCTGAGACGGCGGATAACCTGCCGATGGTTTCTGTGCACCCGCATCTGACTGCATGTAACCGGTCTGCGGATATCCTGGTTGAGCATAGCCACCTCCCTGACCACTAGGCGACTGCTGCGGCTGCGCATAAGCTTGTTGACTGCTAGGTGGTTTTTGACTGGGAGGGGCCCCGTATGTTCCATAACCAGAGGGTGGTTGGGTTCCATAGCTACCTTGAGAAGACGGTGGACCACCATAACCAGCCTGGTTAGAAGCTTGAGGTGGATAATTAGGATTTGGGCTGGGTTGACCGCCAGCGTTGTAAGGCTGTCCAGAGGCGGGTGCTTGATTGGTATCACCCTGTGTGTATGAAGAGGGGTGGCCGTCTGGTGTAGGATTTGAGACGTTGCCATAGGCAGAATTATACCCTTGTTGTTGCTGCTCGTATCCTGCTCCGACAGGATTGGGCTGAGGCTGACCATAGCCAGCACCTGCATGGTAGCCACTGTAGCTATCTTGAGTGTAACCTTGTCCTTGACTGTAGGCGGATGCCTGATTGTAACCATAACCTGAGCCATCAGTAGGAGTACCAGGACCTCCCTGAGCTTGATGCTGCAGTGGAGGTGGCTGTTGGTTGTAGTAATCGTAGCCGCCGCCTTGTGCAGCTTGCTGATTTGGTGGAGCAGTTGTTTGGTCCCAGCCAGAGGCATATGCACCAGGAGAGGGTTGAGGGGGATAACCTGAGTAAGGTGGTTGGTTCATACCATACTGTGCTGATGGACCAGGATATGAGCCAGACTGGGTATAGCCGTATCCAGATTGTTGCATGGGTGGACCAGGAGGTGCCCAGTTAGTCGGAGGTCTAGCTTGATAACCTTGATGTGGATATCCTCCAGCCATCGACGAATTTCTAGGACGATTCTGCACAAGATTGTTGACAAATGAAACTAGGACAATAGTTGATGTTTTCGTTCTGAAACAACACTGATATGATGAAAAAATATGAGAAATTAGCAACACAATACAGAGCAAGGTAAAACGTGAAGAAATAGGGATGGTATACCGAGAGCATAAAATTCTTTAAGCACAGTATATATGGCACAGTTGCAACAAGACAAAAGTTAGGCGCCTACATACCGTACTGGTTGGGTCGTATTATTGAATTACTCCTGCAGAAGCCCATCCTCTCCCTATTCGAAGTGAATGGGTACAAAAAAATAGCATATACTATATAACTAGAATAACAAAAACAACTGAGGCCAACAGGTAGAAGAGGGAGCAAGGCACTAAATATCATCCACCTCCATCTAGTTAAATGAAGAATAAGCAACTTGAAGTGGAACCGATGCACCAATTTCATGATGGGGTAAAATATTTCAAATTACTCTCTGGCTATAATATACAACAATAACTCCCCCCAGTTGGCCTGACTTGGATGCATTACCAATAAGAATCGTAAAACTTCAAAGAACCGGAGGATAGAGCGCACAAAATCACTCGAGAGTTCGATCAAGGTGATAGAGATAATAAAGAAACCAACAATTGGAAGAAAATTTACTGGGAAAAGTGCCTACTTATGACATCCAATTCAAATGCTTCAAATATTAAAATTCACAAAAATAATAAAATTGATCAAAACATGCAACCAAGGAAAAACTAAACAAACATGGAATTGCCAATCTCGTAGCAGTTATCAACATTCTATAAGGAAGGAGTCATTTCATATTTTAAGCAATAATAACATTACAAAGACAGTTTGTGTGGGATGTTAGGAACTCAAAAACGCCAATGGATTGCCCAATAAACTGGCAAGGAATACTCAAAATAAACATCTGTAAACAAGTCATAAATGTTGTCAATTCTGAACAGGACAGAATCTGTGGCTTTCATCATACCGATAGCAATTAAGGAACGCATACTCTTTGAATTCCCTTATCAGTAGGTCCAAACAAATTTCTCCAAAATATGGAGAAATTACAATGAGGGAGGAATCATACCAGAAAGTGTCAAAGAAACACACACATCAAATGGCCCGTAACGATGTCAAGAAGTGTGCATTACCCTCTAACCCCTACAACAGTTTCACTCAGGATACATCAATTTTTTTTATACGAAAAGAAATGTATCACTAAATCAATAGAAAAGTACATTGAATTACAGATATATCAATTATGAGATAAAATTATGTATCATTTCTATAGTTAATACAGATGTATCCCAGTGCTGTAATAGACTTTGTATGATGATAGTTACCTCAATGTAGAATGCTCACGTATACCTGCCTCACATACAACAAGTATCCGAAATCCAGTAACCATAAAGGGAACATCTTAATATACCGGTCTCAAATCTCAATACTTACAACCACTATCTAACCAGAATTCTAGCTACTGGAAATATGTGCAAGATAAACCAAAACATTTGAGAGACAAAATATAAAACATTCCTCTCCCCAATATGATTAATGATTGATTCCACAGTGGAAGAAAATTGTTATACAAGGAATCCATGATCAAGCTTCAAGCATAACTTTCAAACCAGATATTGAAGAGATCTTCCTCCCACGACAATAAAACAGCAAAATCTGATCTCCACCCAAGGATCATTTTTGCACAAGATTGACTCCATATCAACCATGCCGTAGAGGTAGACAGATGTGGCAAAGATATCTGCAATCCTCTACATGTACAAGTGGCAAATAGGAAAGGCACACAAACAAACATACACAGTTGCATAATATGTTGATAACACTTCAAAAAAAATTAAGGGGTGAAACATATTTAACAAGTTAAAACTTCATATGAGGAAGCTAACACAAGCTATGATACATCACTAAGAATAAACAGGTATATTAATATGATGTTAATATGTTGTCAAGTTTAAATGACAGTGAACATAAAGTATAAAAGATAAGTGTAGTCATATGCAACCATTTAACAAACCTCACTGATTACTTCATTAACCAACTGTTTCGCAGCCTCAATCTGTTCACTAGTGCCATCAATCTGTACGGTCCTTTCTTTGGATGTATCACCAGGTGGCAAGTGGAGAGGTATAACCTGAAATATTTGGGAACAGACAATACTCACGGCACCAGAAAAAAATCAAAACACAGATACAATATCAGGATTTTCAGAAAACCAGAAGTAGCAGCTCTATCAGATATTCAAACCACATAATAGCATTATAAACCGAAAGGAAAACCAACCTGAATGCGAGCGCCAGTCCTTGCTTGCATGTTCTTAATGGTTTCACCTCCTTTGCCAATAACAAGACCCACCTAGAAATTACCATTGACCCTAATTAAATGAGTAATATAACGTAAAAACATGCATCATAATTACCTTGTTGTTGGGAACCATAAACACGTACGGATCAGTTCCTGATTGTTGCCCAGTCATTCTTCGAGAAACAACACCAGAACCACCTGCTTCAGCCTGTTCAAGTAAATATGTTAACAAGAGTGATGTGGCAAGAGAATATTAAGCAAAACAAATGCCAGCTTAGTAAAAAAAAATATTTCATCAGTTTGAAATATTAAGCAAAACAAATGCCAGCTTAGTAAAAAAAAATATTTTAGCAGTCGAATTGTTTTGAACTACACGTACCTCAGAAAGAACATCATTGATCAACTGCTCAGCCTTGGCTACCTGGTCAGGAGTACCCATGAGCTCAACACCTCTTGAAACAGAATTTGGATCGGCATCCATGTCTCTGGTCACCTGAATCTTGGCACCAGACTGAAGCTGAAGGTATTTAATGGTCTCCCCGCCTTTTCCAATAATCACACCTACCCTTCCATTTGGTATCTCAATTTTCTTGCTTGGACCTGGATAACCATAGGATGCACCTGTTGGTGGACCACTCAGACCAATACCCATAGGCTTCTGAGCAAAACCTACATTCAAATCAAATGACATCAGGGTGCAAGCCCTGTAATCTGATCCTCACGTATGGCATCGCATGCATACTTGAACATATACGTATAAACTAAAGTAAGACTAAAAAGTAATATTAATCAATGCATAAAGTATAAACCAAGTAGCATCAGATCCGAGCCCGGTAAAAACTATATTCTCGGAGACCAAGAAACGTAAGCTCATATCAAAGTAATACGAGATTGAAAAGTTAAGTATAAACTCATCGATACATGAAACTCAAGTTTATTGTGCACAAGAATAGAAGATCACCACGTAATCCGAGCACGAAGCTCATGTAAAAACATTGGACGCCAAAAATGAGACGATGTGTGAACATAAAATGGTACCAAAGCAAGTAACAGATCAATTAAGCAGAAATCGAATGGAGAATCACGCAATGGAAGTGGCAATGAAAACGAAAACTAGTTAAAGAGAAAACCATCACCAGCATCAGTTGAATCAAATCCCCCACCACCAGCTCCGTTTTCAACTCTCGCTCTTTTCATCGGATCCACGTTATTCAAAAGCCTAGCGGCGATTTCTTGAGCCTTCTGTTTCGCCAACTCGATCTCGCTCATAGGAGGCGGAACGCTGTTATAAGATGTAGGGGGGGCGGATGAGTCCGGGCCTGACGAAAACCCCGTAGCCCTCCGCGGTGCGGGTGAAGTCGAAGTCTGGTGATCTTCGTACTTGCGCTTGTTCGATTCTCCACCGGCTGACGAATAGTGCACATCATCCGCCATTTGAGTAGACACGGAGGAGCAAAAACCCTAGACGGCGAATGGAGAGGAATAGATAGTGGTTAGTGTGTGTGGACAGATTTTTATAGTCGCAAGTTGGGGCTGACCCACAATCGCTAGATTTTTTTATTTTCCTTTTTGACCCCCATATTTAGTCTTATTTAGAACAGCAGCCCCCGTCGTTCCCCGTTGGTTTTTGTGCTGCCTTCTTATCGGGCCATTTTTTTAGAATGAGATTCCACCGACACACCACCATATATTCTTTTCTCCTTTGGAACAACCAACATGTCATTTCTTAAATTGGATTGAATTTGTGAATTACTTGAGTAAAAAAATCTAGATAACTACGTCCGCAAAAATAAACGGCTCAATGAAAAATGACGAAAATTAATGGATTTGACAAAACATATTAGTTAAATCTTCAATGTATACGTAATAAAATTAAGATAAATAACAGCTCTGATAATATCTTGCATCGCTTATAACTCAACAAGGTGAGCGAAGAATTTATAACTTAGACAACACATTGACACAAAAAAATTATTTCATATTCATCTCGATTCATTGACACCCACACTAGAGTGAAGAAGGCCAACCACATCACTGCATCAGCATCGTACACATTAGTTTTAACCACACTAGATGCAAAACCAGACCATCTATAGAATGTGGCAATTTTAGCGCAATCAACAAATCCTGACTCATAAGGGGAAGGCTTCCGATAAATGGTTTAGCTGATATCGTGCTAGCAGTAACCATAAGAGTATATAACCGTGTAGCGACCATATTATAAATTTCCATATATTTTCATCTCTCTTTAGATTTTTTTTAAAAAAAATTGGGTATATGAAGTGGAGTATGTTTGATTATATATACAAAATTAATATATATTTAAAAAAATTTCTTATTTTTATCATCAAACAATCAACTAATTTTCCATACAACTACTTTCTAGCCAAATAATTTTGGCTCTAACCAAACCGAAATATTGGGATAGTTTTTATTTTTGGATTAAGGTGTAAGTGAGTCAAGTCATTCATGTGCGGCTTTGTCAAAACTCGACTCAAGCTTGATTTGATCGAACTCAAGTTGAGTTTGAGTTTTAATTGTTTCTACTTGAAAAATTACTTATATTTTATTTATCACATAAAATTTATGGGATACTTTTCTCAATATATACATTAAATTAAAACCTTAATCTTTTTTTTTATTTGATTTGAAGATTTTCGAGCACGATCTTGAGTACATCAACATTCACACGAGTTGAGCATGAACTTGAAATTGATTGTTCCATTGAGTTCAAACAGAAATAATTTAAATCAGGTCGAGCTCGAATAATATGATACTCGACTTACGTGCACGCGAGTTGGATTGTCACATCATCTTCTGGTTCAATCACATAAAAATAATTTACACGATATTTATATGCATCATACACAGGACAATCGTGTAACAAGCGATTTAAAATTGGATCCAGTTGTATCCAAACTAATTAGACAGGAAATTGGATCAAACCCATAAAGGGGGAGCTCTCCTTGCAACATCATTCCGTTGCTCAAACTCAAAATCTTAGTTGAATGAAATGGAACATCTTATCACAATTGAACTTAGGGATAACGGAATCAAATCAGTGTAAAATTGTCCCCAATATACTACTTATAACAACCAATTTAACACATACATCACAAACAACGAGTATCCTTATTCAATATAAATTCAAACAAAATCCATAAGCACCACGATCACATTGTACAATAACTTAACAAGGTTCACACAAAGCATGATAGACAAAACAAGTAGAGTATATGCATTTCCTTGGCATTTACATGTAAAAAAGCTCGATAGAGTTCAATTTATTCTCCACGAATACATGCAGCCAAATCTGCCACGAAAACAAGCAAGGGCATTTATTTGGTCCACCAGTGAAGGAAATCCTTGCGCCTGTTGATCTTCTTCTGCAGCTGGAGAAGTCCATATAAAAGGGCCTCAGCAGTGGGAGGACAACCGGGAACATAGATGTCGACCGGGACTATACGATCACAACCACGAACAACAGAATACGAGTAATGGTAATAACCACCACCATTTGCACAGCTTCCCATTGATATGACCCACCTAGGCTCGGGCATTTGATCATAGACTCTGCAATGGAGAATTTTTACCAAGTCACCAACTATTTGAAACTTTGAAATATAACCTTCCCAAAATTATTATTTGAATTAAACATTAATTCGTGATCCTAAGATTAGACAAAAAAAAGAATTCCTAGACTAGAAATACAAGAAACTCTTGACTCCGTGGGAATAGTATCAGATGCTTTTATGCAAGGATAACGAATATAACTTTATTCTCCGAATAAAATGAGATAAGAAAATAAGAAACGGCAAGCAGGAATATGTCTACAAGAAAGAGTGAAACCAATTTTCTATTCCAAATAGTAACTCACCTAACATAATTGTTATAACAGGCCATTCCAAATCATTCTAATCTTATTGGCAAAAAAAAAACAAATCATTCTTATCTTGCAAGTATAAGTCCCTTCTCCTTCCTAAGCATAAAAACGGCTATTAAGATAAATCTATCAGTGGAATCAACTCAGGGTCACAACAATAATGTGGCTTTAAAGACGAGAAATACTTGATTTCAAAATGTCAGGCACGTGTGTAAATTTAAGCTTAGCAGTCTTTCTCTGAAGATGTAGGACGAAGCACCAAATCAGAGACAAGCATGCATCCAATAGGTTCAAATGAATACAAAGGACAAGACAGTTGACAGATCCAGGAAAACAGATTCCTGATATATGGTAGTCAGATTACTACAAGGCATAAGAATGAGATGAGCTCTCGCCAGCCATCCATTTAAATAGTGATATAATACAGTGGCCTTGATTAATATTGAACCATTGACAAAAAAAGAGAGGAAGAAATGATTGAATTGATCTCAAACCTACCATAGGTCACTACATAGTGTTTATCTTCATCCCAAACAAGCTAATAACATGATGTATGAGATTTAATTAGTCAACTCCTCATTTCTATCCTGGTAAAAATGACACATACATCACAAAGGCATTTGACTCCATGGGTGCTCCTGGTACAATCTATCCTACATTAGGAGACCTACTCCCTGTACAACCACCACCATAGGTTGTGTATTACATGTAGTCCCATAAAAAATTAACATAGGACCCACAGATCCCACGGATGTAAAACGTAGAAAGTAGATCTCCTATTTAGCTTAGTCAACACCCGCTGCTCTATATAACCCAACTATAAGCCCAAGACAAGCAAACACGAAAAATTCCGATGGCCACATGCCCCATAACATTATAATTTATGCAAAGAACAGGACTACATCTTCAAAGCAAATTACTTCTTTTAATATTGAACTGCACTGAAAATGGGAACTATAGCGAAAAGGACTAAACTCCAACTTTATTCTTTTATCGAAAGCTAGAATGTATTTAACAAAGGGCCCTTTCTACATCGAATAGGAAATAGAGTTGAACAAACGATAATATACCACAAAATAAAGTTGAACATCAATAATGCTCGAGGGAATCTACACAAACAAAACCCACGAATAATAAAAACAAAAAAAGCTTCATCTGAAAGTGATTCAGAAACTCCATTCGCCTAGAAGTTAATGGGCATCCTGAGCTCCACCAATTTTAGAGAGACTGAATTTTCGGATTCCACTTGTTTTACACGTGAAACGTTTTGCAATCTTTCAGACACACTAATGCATATTTGCGTATATAGCCCACAGACAATCACAGAATATCAATGTTGAGCGAAAAACCGAAGACCACTGATTGGCAGAACAGAGCACAGACAAAGCAACTGAAAATTTAAGCAATTCAAATCATAGGTCGGGTAGTCACTCGTTATACTTCAAGACCGCAAAGAACATTCAACGCTTAAAAAAGGGAAATGAGATAGAAACGTAAGACTTACTTGCGAAGGGCAGGAGCCATCTTGTTGGTCAGAGTTCCGGCAACAATCATGCAATCGGACTGTCTAGGGCTGGGCCTAAAAATGATCCCAAATCGATCCAAATCGTAGCGCGCGGCACCTGTGTGCATCATCTCGACGGCGCAGCAGGCCAACCCAAACGTCATGGGCCATATAGACCCCCGACGAGCCCAATTCATTAGATCATCTACCTTGGATATCACAAATTCGGCCGCCTTTGGGAGGCCAGTCGGAGAAGATGTCGACGGCGGGGGGGCAGATCCGTATGGCGTTGGCGCGGAGGAGGACTGGGCCGCGAGCGAAGGGACAATCGTATGGATTGGCGCTATGGCAGAGCGGTGGTTATACGGGGCAGTTTGGGAGAGTACGCGGTGTGCGTTTCGAGCTAGCTGCGTTGGCATATTACTTGCTGCCTTCAAGTGGGAAAGGGGGTTAGATCGATTCTCAGTTTTTAACGTACAGTGCGGAGCAGGCTGTTCTCTGCGCCGGAGAAAATGTTGCCCCTCAATGAAAAAAAGTAGACACGTAGATTATTCTATACTAATTTTTTTTATATAACATTGTCAAATATTATCTCTTGAATTATCTATATATGTATATCTTTTTTTATATAAAAATATAAAGACTTATATGATTTATTGATTTTGAAATAGAAAAAGAAACATCTTTATAATATAGATTAATCTTAAACATATCATTGTATTCTATTCGATCAAATTTTCAATATTTTCCAAAAAAAAATTTGTTTTTCAATATTTTCAAATGTAAAATTTTGATAACTTTGCCTCCCGATATTGTGTTTCACAATTTTATTATTCCCAATTATCAAACTCTTAGCGACGATTATTTGATTGATTACTTATTACTAGAATGATGAAATAAACAATTACCAAATAATTCAAAGATTAAATAATGAAATTGATAAACTAAAATGATTAATTAAATATTCAAGGAGAAGTGAATTTGTTGGGAATCTCGGTTCACCTACCCTTCATTCATTTACTTAATTTGTTCGGCAATAATCCACGCTTTCGACAGGATTTCCTACATAATTGAGTACGCCCTCTCGAACTATGCCAAACTAACTCAACTCAGTGAAGTAATTAAATTTCTTTAATTATTTATCAAATGTGAATTGCATGTCGCTCTATGAAACCTCATAGATTTCGACCTACTGGACTATGACTATCGACTTGTACGGTGTATCCAACTTCATATCTCCATGCAAATTGTAAATTCATGAAATATGCTACTCATTCTTATCACAAGCTATTCTCTCGAACTCACTCGCAATATGAGATTATTATTAAAGTTAGCTATGATTTAATAATGCAATGAAAATAATAGCACAATAGAGAATAAATCGAAAAGTTCAGAAGTAAATTAACTAAACACGGTTTCGGGGTAGGATCCCCTTAAATCCCAACCAATATGAAAATTTAGCTACTAGAATTCATGATAAAACAATCAAAACAATATTTAAACAAGAAATTCTAACTAAAAATACTAGACTTGGAAAACGAGAAGAACGATGCTCGAAAATCTTGAATTCTTCAACTCCAAGCCTTGTCTTCTCTTCCAAACTCTTGTGGCTGCTGAAAAGTCTCTCTTTTCCTTGCCATATCTCGCCCATATGCCACTTTCCAGCCAAAATTGGTAAGCTTTGCCCGAATGGATCACATTCTACTGCACGAACGTCGACCCTTCTGTTTCTCTTCACTCCAAGGACACAAACGCGCCCGAGCGGTAAGATCATACCGCCTGAGCGCCAACCTTTCTGCCATTTTCTCCTCTTTTTCTTCTAGCTTTGATTCTTTTCCACCTCTATCAGTTTCCTTGTAGTGACCCGTTCCAGAATCACCTATTAATCAAATAGCTAAGCATGCAATTAACCTAAATAACAATAATCAGAGATAATTGCGGAAACGGTCAAAAAAACAATAGTTATACAACACAATCAAAGTCTATAATATAACTCAAACCAAAATATACGGTACAACCATATCGAATCAAAACTGTACTGATAAACTAAATCAACCGGTTACTCAACATCCTCCTCCTCCTCTTGAGCCATCCAACCTGAGGCCTGCCTCGTGAGAATGGGGTGTCCAAGATAAATAAAACAGAGGACGTGAGCGATAAGAACGCCCCGTACAAAAGCATGAGTAGACAAATCTATATGACATGTACATGCTATGATATGATACCAGGGTAGTCAAGAAACAGGAATCACAAAAGATCTCGACATGCTCAGTCTAGAGACGCCAAGTGGATAGTGTCGTGCGGTATTCCTCTAGGTCACTACATCAACTACGAGATCAGACGTAGACCTGAAATGTCTGGTGTAATGTCCGTTTACTCGTACAAATGATTAGTAATACGTTTATGTCATTATAGATAGTTATTTAGCTCATTATGTTTTACATATTGATTGAGGTATCAATATTGAAATTGAACATGACTTATATATTGTTCATGGTGTATTGAGAATGAAAATATGTCTAAATAGTTATAGTAAGATGTGTAGGTAGAAGTAGTGTTATGAAGTTGATAGGTAATGAGATGAAATTGTGGTAGTTTTAACGAGTTTTAACATAATGATTTGAATATTGATCCAAATTGAGTGAGGCTACAATCATTAGAAATCTAAGATATAATGCAACAACTTTCATGTTTCAGGTTTTGTCCAAATCATTGTGGAAGACAAGCCAAAAGTGCCCGGAAGTGTGTCGTGTATACCGTCATTCCCTCACTGATACATGTTAGGAGAATAGCATAACTTTTTACTCAAACTTCCAAATGCCCTGAAACTAATTGGAGATTCAAGCCAAGACATAGGGCTACAACTTTCATGTTTATCACTTTTTCATATTATGAACGGAAAATACGTTTCTGGAGCGATCTTTGATGACGTAGTGTGCAGAGGCAGAACAGGTGGCGCTCGAGCGGTAGAAAATGACCGCCCGAGCGCCGGTGCACGAACTTTTCATCTTTTGGGCAGAATGTTTGGCGCCCGAGCGCCGCTGGGTATAAATAAGGATAATTTTTGAGTTTCTAAGCCATTTCTTCAGTACCTTCCTTTCTTTATCAGCAAAAACTCGAAGTAAACCAAGAAACCCTTCCTCCAAAAGCTCTCTTCTTCATTCCTTTCATCACTTTGAGGTAAGAACTTAGTTCTCCATCACAAGAACTTCATAAGGGTGTAAGTTTTCCTCTCTTTTGGTTATTATTAATGTAGAGGAGCAAACTTCACCTAGAATAGACATAGTAATTGAATTATTGATATGTTTGACAGCATAGGAAAGAGAAACATCGTCTCAAACCAGTGTTCTTGCGCTTGGACTGTAAGTTGGCATGTTCTTGAAGTAATACATTAGTAATATTATGATTTCAAATACTTCCCATTGATTATTGCTATATGTACATTGTTACTATCTTATTGATGAAAATATAGCACCATATTCCATTGTTATGTATTAAATATGTAAGAAACTCATGAATATTGATGATGGGTGCTATGTTATGAACATGAACATGAACATGAACATGAAAAGAAAATGATTGATTTTTACATGATATAGAGAGCCTGTTGACATCATGGGTGGTTTTAAGTCCACCAAATCTATTGGCCAATATATGTTCATGGGGCGTGGGGTTGCCAAAGGTTGCTCCCTGACGTCCAACATAGTAGTAGCTATATAATAAAGCAAGCACGGTAGTACATGTCAACAAATGAGGCTCAAGTACAAAAATGAATATGAATATATGTTATGATATGACATGGTTTAAAGATTCATTGTTGATCACGACTTGATATGTATACTCCTTCTACGCATATTGATACGTGCAAGTGCCAACTTATTGAGTTTTATAAACTCACGTAGCTCATGTATTACAAGATCAGGTAGTGGAGAGACGTAGGATGCCGGTTCGCCAATGGATGCATGTGACGTGCCTTACCTCGACAAGAACCGGGATATCTTATTGTATAGCTTCCGCATATGTATTGTAGTAAATTTTACGTCAGGGTTTGAAACAAGTTCCATGTTATGTATGATGATTCAAAGCATGTTTGTATATGAGAATATGTTTATAAGTGTGTATAAATAGTAATTCTTGAGTTTTTTGTGTATACAAAATATAGGGACATCATGCCAAAAGTTTTATAAACGGTCAAAGTGATGCCTCTTGTTTGATTTGCTTCATACTATAGTTATATCATTCAAACCTTATTTTGATTATGGTAAATATGCTAAGTATAGAGTAAGGGTGTGACATCCAGGATAACCGAAGCCCTCTCAAAACGTCGGTCAATGTGTACTCTCGGTGTCCATGCGCCCACAAAACAGGGCTGAGCGGCCCGACAAGATATAGCTTATCTCGAAAGAGATACAACTCAACAGTAAAGGCTATCTCAAAGGAGATACGACTCATCACGAAATGCAACATGCAGCATAAAGTGTGACATAATAGGATGCATCATATGACATATATCAATGCAGCAAATAATCATGCAAAACATATAAGAATGTATACTCGACCACGATATCTCGAATAGTACTTTCGTACCTGTATCACTGCAATCCTAATCCACAAGAAAACCAGAACAACAAGGTCTAGTCCAAGCATATACATCAAGTAAAAAACATCACTAAAACGTATCTACCAGACTTAACTAGAGTATCAAATACTCCTGAAATACTAATGATACAATTATATACCTTCGCCCGTCGTCAGTCCGCTGATGATGATGCTCTGAGTCCAACCTGTCCAAGTTCGAACAGTTCGTTCCCTAGCTGCTCTGTCCTGCCCGGACTACCCTGCTCTGTCCTGTCCGGACTTTTACGTTCTATCCGGACTGCTCTGTCATGTCCGGACTGCTCTGCTCTGTCCTGTTCGGACTATTCAGTTCTGTCCGAGATGCTCTGCTCTGTCCGGGCTGCTATGTCATGTTTGGACTGTTCAGTTCTGTCCGGACTGCTCTGCTCTGACCTGCCCGGACTGCTCTGCTCTGTCCAGACTGCTTTGTTCTGTCCGAACTTACTAGGATGGCTAGAACTTGCACACAATACCCCCTTCACACTGAGAAATCATATAGCCTATTTATAGACCTCAGTTCGGGACTCCCGAGCCCTTCCATGCATGGGCTTGTCAACCCAATGCTATGCACTTTGACACCTGTCTGGCCACCTGTCACTCGGACACATGCACAAAGACACCTGTCCCGACTTGTGACACGTTACTGGATACCTCAGCTCACTATCCCGACCTACAACTTCGCTCCCTAACTAACAAACCAGTTCGGACATATTCCCTAGCACCAGTGCGCACTTATTCCCCAGCACCAGTTCGGCTCATTCACTTCTGCTCAGCCACGTCTGTTCATCCATTACCTAGGCTGCCACGACTTCTGAAATCAGGTATGGATTCTGAAATCAGCTATGGCGGTTCCAATGTCAATTAACACATGATATACTTAATTAAAGACACTCAATCATGTTTAGTTAACTTAGTAGAATTCGAGCTACTACATTCCTGGCCATTTTACCTACCAATTCATCAAATACAAGTGAGCCACGATCGTATGCATATGTAATTCTAAAACGAATAAAATTTAGATGAAATGCACATACACCATGCGAACACATATAAAAGTAATGCAATAAAACACGTAAAAACGATACCTATGATCCCTCGTTAGTTGAATATTTAAATTTGAACCTTTATTAAAATCTTAAGGGCAAACTTGCCATATAACTCCCTATTCTCAAACTTAACTTTCTCCTTACTTCCCATTCCTCCAAATCTCTGTTTTAGCTCCCTCATTTTTTTTAAAATTTCAAAAAATGTCCTCAATCTTTATGAATTTGATATGTGGTATTGTTATACATATCGAGCTTGTTCTTAAAGGCATAGCCTCAAAGACATGCAGCTACGCAAGATTTCCAGCCGATATACCATGTTCTGATGATCGAGTTTTAATTTTTATTTTAATAAATGGCCCATCATGCTTCTATATAATAAACTGAATAGTTTACCTCTTTGACTAGAGTACTGTCTGGTTGTATCCACCGGGTTTTACAGACTGCTCCTCATAGCATAACCACGCAGTTGAACAAATGGTTCCTGATGCAGATTCCTTCAACAGCACATAGCATAACCCTGTCCTACCTCATGATGTATAGTAAAGTAGTTCAATTTGAAAATAATACATTACAGGGGCAATAAGCCTTGGTATTTTTATTCGAACATAAAAATTATTAATATATAGTAACCTCCTGTAGAGGAGGAGAAAGTTGCTTAACTACCTATAGTAGCTGGAGTTACAACATACATAAAATAGAAAGAGAAATATTACAATTTATTTTGAAAAAAAATGAAGAGGTTGAATAACGTCTTCATCTTTCTTATGCCTTGGTATCTATAGAAGTTTTCGTGGATTTGAAATCCGGACTTCAAAGCTTGTAAATTCTTCTGTCAGTTGTGGCCGACAACATCTTGTGAGTGGTGGTCCTTTCAACCACAATCTAGTGACTTTTTTTTAATGGGTGGTTGAGTGGTCCATCTTTTCCACTAGTTAGTGGAATCTTCTTTTAGTGGTGGTCCATCCTTCACTAATGGAGTGGTTGGATCACATGTCTACTTTTCTTTATCGAGAAATATTTTGCTTTTGTATTGTCCCCGATGAAATTGTTTTTTGTGTCGTCTTTTATAACTTGATCCTGTTTCTGGAAGATGCTTCATGTCCTATCTGGGTCTAAAGCCCTTTCCAAACTCTTGCTCCTTTTGGTTTTGGTATTCTGGTCAGATATTTTATAACCATCTTCTCACATGAGCCATATTACAAAATTTTCGCCGAGTTTCTTCGCTCCCCGGCAGCTTGCTATTCTAAAGAAGATTTCTTTTCTTTTCAAATAGGTCTTCTGCAAAACTTGTTGTTTTTCCTGTCATGGTATCTAACAGGAACAATCCATTTACATAATTATGATAAAACTTAAATGAAAACTTGACTTTGTCCATCTCGGTTAGACGGACTCATAGACCTCATGCTCTTCTGGTAGAGATGTCATCTTCAGTTATTGAAGCAACAATGAGTGTTTCTTTTGTTGAAGGATCCTTGATAAATTTTTGAACATTTGTGTCCGGTCTCTTTAACTCGATAAAATGAAAGGCTTCGTGTAAGTCTTTATATGCTGGTTCTGGTACATTACTGAAAAAGTGTAACTCCAGAATTTCTCATCTGGACAAATATTCATTGTTTGCCCATGTTTAATGAACAGCTTCCTGGATCCATTTAGGTAAACCTGTGATTTCTGGGAAGTTGGGTAATGTAGTATAAACCGAGGCAAGAACCTTGAATTCATACCATGTTTTAATCTCATTTGGATATGAATTTGGTTTCATCCATACCCTGAGGTATTTTCATGATACATCAACCCTGATTGTGACTAAGTTAATGCTTATTCTCGTTTTTAATTTCTCTCAGCTTTGTTGATACACTTGAAATGGAGAAATTGCAGCTTTATTAATACCAACCTTGTCTATATTAGGTCTATGATTGATCTTTCTGTCTTCAATACTCGAGGTGAATGGTTGATTTGAAGACTCAAGATAAGGATCAGGAGTTTTAATTTTTGTTTCAGCTGACTCATCTGGGGATGATTCCGACTTAACACTTGTGCTAAGGGTATTTGAATCCTCTGCTCCAGGTATAGAGTCCTGTACTCGAAAACTCTCCATTTGTGAAGCCAGTGGCTTCTCAATGCCTTGGAGGATAGGCCTTTGTATTACAGACCGTAGCTGGGTACAAGCCTGTAAACATCATGTAATTCGATCAGAAACAATTCTCTTATCAGCTTGTTGTAGTCTGCCCGCAACTTCTGTATTTATGGCAAACTTGTTGAACTCGTTTTGAAGTATTTCAAGGTGTTCCCTCAAATGCCTCTGCATTTTTATGATGACATCGATATCATCGCTGTCCATCTTTTGTTAAAAAATCTGCAAGAATATTTCCATTAGATTAAATAATTACAATATCAAAAATATAATTTTAACATAAAGCTTGCCATCTTAACAATCTAGCCTTCTCAGGTTTAGATTTTATTCTAATTTTCAAGAAAACTTTTACATGTGTATTATCAACTTTTAAAGTAAATTTATTTGTTAGTAAAAATAATGGTCATTTTTCAAAACCCTTTTTTACTGCATAAAATTCATTTTCGTTGATATGTCATCTTATAGCTTCTGCTTCTGAGAAAAGTCCACTACAATACCTGTATGGTTGTTCTTCTTCTGATATGAGCTTGGTTTAAACTGCCGCCCACCAATGATCACTGACATCTGTGTATAATATCAGATCATCTTTATCCTGAGAACTAGCCATTTTTGAAAGATTTTTGCAAATCCTTGATTTGGCTAAGTCTTTCTGTGTGTTCTTCCGTTCATATGGATTTTGCATCTTTTTTCAACAATGGACTAAATATTTTCCCGTGTTTCGCTAGGTTCTTAATGAACATCCCAACAAAATTAACAACTCCTAAAAAGCTTTGAATTTGTTTTTTTTTTTAGTTTGTTTGGAAAATTTTGTACTTTTTCTACTATGTGTTCCTGCAAAATTATTCCAGACTCATCGATTTCTATTCCGAGGAATTCAATCTTTCTTGTGGCAATGACCACTTTGTTTTCAGATAGAACTAGTCCTTCTTTTTTACAAACTTTAAAGAAAATATCTAAATGCTTGATATGTTCTTTTTTATACGCTATTAAAACATCATTAATATAGACAAACATAAATTTGAAATAATATTTAAATAGATTATCCATTTTTTCTTTGAAATATCTTGGGTGAATTAGCCAATCTCATTGATAATACTTCCCAAATATAGTGTCCTTGTGATGTGAAGATAGTTGTGAACTTTTTTCTTTCTTCCTGCATCCGGATCTGATAGAACCCAGACTTACAATCAAATTTAGAGAATATTTTGGTATTGCGTATGCAACTAATTAAATATTCTCTACTAGGTATGAAATATCCATCAAACTCCAGAATCTTATTAATTTCCTGGTAATTAATAATTATTTTGGGTTTGTTTCTTTTTATATCACCATTATTTCTTATAAGAAATCCCGTACTGCTGTATGGTGAAATTCCTGCTTTGATTAAACCAAGGTCGAGATGTTTCTTGATTATAATATGCATTTTCCTTTGATCAACTATGTTCATTGAGATTGGTTTACATCTGACAAACTCATATTCCTTGTCTTCCTTAATTTTAAGGTTGTCTTGGAGTTGGTTCTTATCGCACCATGTCAAAGGATCTTCATTATAATTCTCTTTGATCTTTTTCTTGACATCTTCTAGGGATACTTTTAATTCAAACTCTACCTCATTTTGATGTAGATCTATCTTAAGGAATTTTATTTCTTCAGGTTGGAGGTCCTTATCGGCTCTTAATTGGAGCATTGTTTCTCAAAAATGTCTAGAATCCTTCATTTTTTGGTTCAGAAGTTTTCCTTCACCACGATTGTTGTGAAACTGGATTAACAATTTTCTGTAAAATGCATCTCTTAGTCTCTGAACTATGACTTTGTGATTACATGATGTTGTGAACACTAATTTCTTAGTCTCATTTTCTTGTGTATATGACTTAAACATTTATAGGAAATTGTTTCTTAACAAAATGTCTGCTTCTGTATCATGAAGATAAATCGGTGGTATTTTTAACTTATACCACGATGTTTGTCCGGCATCTCCGATTAATATTTCTGTCATCTTAATCCCTTTACATAAGATTAAGATCCTTTTAGAGAAATCTCTTCCAGCAATATGAGGTAATTATTCTTCCAATTTTTTTGGAAAAACTCCTCTTTTTGTTATACAGATTCCAGCTCATGAATCAATATAAGCAGCAAAATATTCTGCTTTATATTGTTCATATAACATCCATAATGAGATTTATATCGAGAATGAGCTAGTGGTCATTGGATTTTCCACATTCTATCCTCAGCCATGAACTCAATTCTATTTTCTAGACGTTTCCAAGGTTTATGCTCCTCGAGAAACTCTAGCCCAATAACCAATTGATCTGGTTCTTTTCCTGGGATTCCTTTGATATGAACTTCCAATTCTCCGATATTGATCATTCCTTGGTAAGTTCCTATCATAGGTTGTTCTAAATAATATATGGTATTACAAGAAAATTGATTCCTTTGTTTTGTAATATCAAATACTATTTTAACTTCCTTCTAACCTTCTGGACATCTAAGCTTTCCTATTGTCAAAAAGCTTTTAGCATCTGTTGGATTTCTTGGACAAATGTTTTTCCTCAACTGTATCTAGTAATTTTATCTCATTGAAAAGATAGTCTTTTTTATTCCAATTTAAGACTTTGATTTCTTTGTAGAATCGGTTTATCTTGAATCTGGATATCTGTTTCCTATATGAATGGAAACTCAACTCTTTATGGATAAATTACTTGAGCAACTTTTCCACATATCTCAAGTATTTTAATGAACTCATTTATAATAAAAAATTCTAAATGATGTGTATTAGATAGAGTTTATGAAATTTGATAAGTAATAGAATACGTTATATTACCCTCTTCATCAACCTTTTTTCTTTGAAGTTCTGATGCAACATCAAAGCTCGGCTGAAATCTATATCTGCCAGGTTGTAGGCAAATCTAGGATAAATCACTCGTACAATTTTCTCTACACATAGATTTCCTGAGATAGTTCCCAATACTAAATCTTGAACGTTACTCATTCGTTTATCGCATATAGTCATATCAATAGGTGAATATATTCCTTCTTTAAAAGTAGCTTTTATCATAATCTGGATTGCTCCGATATGAATCCAGGACATGGTTCGTGCTACTTCTATCTTGAATTTTTGTAATTCCTCCTTAATTTCTTCATAAGAAATTAATTGCATTTTCATTCTATTTCCCGTAAGTTTTATTGGAATTGTCATTACCTTCTGAAAAATTTATAAATTAGATGATGCTTTCTGTTTTTTAGGCCAAGATTTCATAAGAACTTTTCTACCTATCCTGCAGAGAATCCTTGATATCTCTGAAGACTAGGATTTTCTCTCATGATATTTTGGACCATGTTATGGGATATTATTGTCTAATTAAAAAAACAAGACAAATCTTCATGTGTTTCGTGCCGAAACACCTCGTCTTTTGTCAGATTTTGATTTTGTTCCATCATATTCTTCCTAACTCGAGACTTCGTTGTATCTTGACTATTAAAATAGTCTATCCCTATAAATTGTGTTTTAAATAGGGTAGACACTCTTCCGGCTATCTCACTAAGATATTCTCCGGCTAGAACGAACTTTTTGGTTTCCACCGAAGACATGTTCTAAGAAATTTTAACTGATCCCATAAGACTCATTTCTAAAAGTTTAATGAATCATTCTTTGTTGAGATCAAGTGTTCCTGCTGCGATTCTCATAGTTGATGTCCAATAATTTATGAGATCTTATCTGTTTTTGAAATCCAATACATCTAGGTTAAGCATAACCCCATAAGAATGTATATGTTCTAAAACAGATTTCCCATAGGGTGTTTGGTGCAAGGGAATTTGACTTATCCTTGACATTGTACCCGCTGGGTGTGATTCTCCGCCAGTATGAAAATCTGGTTGGGGTTCTCTCATGTTTATATTATGAGATCCCACACTTTCTCTTGGTGGTTCCTGATAAGATGACCAGGTTATGGTGGGTGGTTCACCCCCAGTTGTATTCATCTTTAGATCTACAACCTTGAGATTTGTAAAAGATTCTGCAAAGTCTTGGAGATCCTCGAGACCAATCCTCTCCAAAATTGTCATCAGATTAATTTATTTTTTGAGACTGTTTTAATTAGATTGATCATTTTTTCTTCTTCAGTTAAAGGTTTTAGCATTACTTTGGCCTTCCTTCTTTAGTGTAATAAGGGTTCGGTACCAAAAGATAATGGCAACCTTCTTTCTGAAGTCTTTTTACTAAAACTTGGTTGCTGTTCTAGGTTTTGAATTCTTGTTTGAATCTCCTTTAATGTTCCAATAATTTCTTCCTAGTTTTCAAAGATTTTGTCCACATTTTGTAGTACATAATATAACATATTGCCATAATTTTGTACTATTTTTTGAATTTTCTAAGATCTCCGGAAAATTTAGAGGAATACTATTTCTAGGAACCTGTTATTTTGAATAATTAGTTTACCTTAGAACTCTGATAAGTTCCTTTTTGTTCTTGATATCTAACCTTGGTTAGATCTTCCTGATTCAAATATTTCAAATTGTGGCGCCCCTAACCTCGCCACGTAATCATACAACATGTGACGTCATATGCTCTTTTCAACGACGTAATAATATAATGCATATACGACAAAATAGTGCAATCACCACACTATCTACGTCAGTGTAGGAGAAACAGTATAATAAATACACACATACAACTCAAATAAGACAATAAACTATACTGTCTCTATCTACTATAAACTACAGGACTGTTTGACTAGACACACCTAGTCTTTCACCACTATCCTGTTTCAAATCTTCGAATTCTTTCTCTTTCTTTTGTCGGGCTGCTATAGAAAAATATTTATCAAGAAAACGAGATCGAAACACATCCCAATCAACAATACGGCCTTGGGCTCTCAATCCGGCCTCAGTCGTCTGCCACCACAATAGTACATTCCTTGAAAGCTGAAATGTAGCCAATCGTAACCAAGCAGATCTAGCACACGGTGCAGTCACAAATATCTGCTCTATCCTCTCAATCCACTCCTCTGCTCGCTCGCCAGTCTCAGAGCTATCAAATCTCGGCGGAAGATAACTGCTGAACTGTGCCAAAGTCAACTCACCAGGCAATAAAGGCTGATCTGCAGGTGCCTGTCCCATAGGAGGAGGTGGCAATGGATTCATCTGCCCAAACCCACTGTCAACCTCGTCCGTTTCCTCGCATGGATGTACTTGTTCTCTAGCTGCCATCACTGGAAATCAAATTGTTAATCATAATATTTAATAATTACAATCCAGTAATCATCAGCACACCTTTCGCACGAAAGCACACGCAACTAAAGAACAATCAATCATATCGAGAAATCATCAATAACAAGTCAAATGCACAGACACACGCAGATAATATCGTCATCCAACTCCCTCATCACAAACCCAACTCCTAACCATCCCAGACATCTAACATATGCTCTGATACCACCTGCTGTGGGGACCCGGACGCTAATTCATTTCTTAATCATTATTTGGGAATAATTCAATCAATTAATATAACCAGGGTCTAAATTTTTTTTTTTAAAAATGCGGAATGTAATGGAATCATTCTAATATACATATCAGTATAACAGTACAAATCTTGTACAACGTTCGACAAAGTCAAACTAGGGTTCAACTTCTATATATCAAGTGTTGACACCTATCTACTTCTGAATCCGGATCACCACGCTAACTTGTCCTTTCTCTCATCCTCTTCTTGACCCTGATCCTGGCCCACCTGTTGTCATGCACACATACAAACACGACAACAGTCGGATAACTCCGGTGAGAATAAAATCCCAGTATAAACAATGTATACATGCAATGCATAAAATCATATACAAAAGCATAAACCATGTATCACAAGACATAAATCATAATTTATGACACATTAGTGAATACAGATAAAACCCTTGACTCGTCATCTCAGACTCGACTCATCTCTAATCTAGGGATCCCGGTTCCTGGATATTACAATATACCGAATCTACGCGATAGGAATCGATCCATTCCTAAGCAACATCGATATAAATCAAATATCCATTGTCTTGGTATATCCGCCATAGACTTGGCATATCCGCCAATGCCTATTCTGACAATGTGCAATGAGCCAATGATCACTCTGTCATAATCTAGCCCCTCTGTCAACGACTCTCACTCAATAGCTATCTGCTATTATATGCTTTTCTATAAATCAATAGACTAAGCATATTCATTCAAATAAGACAATAGTATGAAAACAATAACATACAAGTATGTGATTTAGGGAAACTCAAGTCCAATCTGACTTAAGTCAATCTCCCAGTTAACATTGATTTATACCTTTCTTTCGTTGGTTTCTGACTCAGTCAAAGTCTCGACTTCAAAGCTGTCAATATCAATCTGAAATGACATATCGAATAGGCACAATATCAATATTCAACTCAACTCAGATCTGTTCTTATCAATATTCAATCTAATTCAATATCGACGGCATAACGGTACAATAGTGATATCTCCGTCAACTCAGACAACAACAGATAGCAATTACAAAGCATAACCAGTAGTCAATACCATCCATAGTCTCATAAATGTGAATAATCTCAATTCAATATCTGAAAATTCATAATAATTCCATAAACAATCTGTTCTTCAATCTGTTCTCGATTCTACGATGTCTAATAGCTCCAAAACATCATATATCAATCATATATGATTCTGACAATATCATAATTTCAGATCATATCAAAACGTAATAAAACTTACGTCCAGTTGAAACTCTTGTCGAGAGGAATATAGGACTGAAGTCGGATTGAAAATCGGGCGGACGGATCTTTCGTAAACTTCAAATTTCTAAAAAAAGGTGCAAGGATTTTGCACAACTTTCCTCTGGAGTTTCTCTCGATTTCTTCTGCTGAATCTCAAGAGAAATGAAGGAAGTACGAATTACATACGTCCAACAAGCATGGCAAAGACAAGTGTCGAATTTCTGTCCAGCATGCCTCGCGCATATGCGCGAGACTCTCGGTCTCGGCGCCTTGTCTTCTCGGCTGCTCGCGCATATGCTCGCCTTCATCTCGCGCATATGCGCGAGACCTACTGTCTCGGCATATTTCAGTCTACCACGTCGCGCATATGCGCGCCCTCTTCTCGCGCAAATGCGCGAGGTTCTCTGCCTGCCTCGCGCATATGCGCGCCTCTTGTCGCGCATATGCGCGAGGTGTTCTGTCCTCGCACATACAATATCACATGCCAACTCAAATCGTGTCTCGGAGAGGTCCTTCTATAATCACATCAAGTCATAATCATTAATCTCCGATTAACATAATAAATATCTCGGGCATTACACAAAGTTTTGGAATAAATCATGCAAATATTTAATCTCGAACCTGAGTTCAGATTCATGTTATTTGAGAAAATTCTCGTCCTCAAACATTTAACTACACTGTAATAATAAATTTACATGTTTGAAATAATTTTACCTCGATTCTGATACCATTTTTTGGCCCAGTAAAATCAATAATTAAATTAAGACATATAAGAGTATTTTTATCATTTTATGAGCTTAAACAAAGTTTTTTAAAGTTAAAAAATTAGGACAAATTTAAGTTTGAGATTAGAGATTGTGCATTCAATGTAGGAGATTTATTGACTTTTGTAGTTTTTAAAAGTTTAGATGTATTCAATTAAGACTTTTACATAATCTATAGAAGTCTAGTGGTATTCAAAATAGACTTTCATAGAGTTTTAAAAAATCAAATTTTATTCAACATTGACTTTTAAAAACTCTATAAAAGTCTATAGGTATTCAAATTTTCAATAGACTTTTAATAATTTCATGGAATTCATTAACATACAAACATTAAAACATAATGTACAATTATAAATTGTTAAAAATTATATTTGGTTCAACTAAAGATTTGGATGGATTTTTAAAACTTCTAACTCATACACAAGCTATTTATTTCTCTCTTTGTCGATTCACATCACATCACCTCTCGTCTTATCTTCTCTCCTCTCATCTATCTTAATCAGTATCTCAAATTTTTGAAGTTTATCTCTATAAATATTTTCATCTTTCGTTTTCAAAATTTTCATTTTTTGGCTTATTGTTCATTTAATAATTTTTTATTTTAATATCATAGGAAATTTTGAATTCTAGAATTGATTTTGTGATTTTTAATTTATGATTTTTACAAATTAATGTAATATTCAATAATAATAAAAGATGATAAAAAAATGTCGCTTAATTCTTAATAATTGAATTGCCTCGCAACAACCATGATTTTTTAAAATCTTTTTAGCATTTTCAATTAATATGTAAGCTATGATATTTTTATACAAAATTATATCCAAACAATGCTAAATAATATTCTTTTCACATGTGTATTTTCAATTCAAAAACAAGGTTATAGATTAATCAATTGATGTATTTTAAAAAATTTACAAATATGCATATAAACCCACATATATACACATGTAAGGATTAAATGATTTAACTTTTAAATAAACAAATTTATTTATTAACATAAATATTGATAAATTATTTCAAACTGAATATATTATATATGTCAATTAATTATTGGTTCAAAGAAATTAATAAAAAATAATATGTTATAATCAAGTATAAAATTTATAAAATTCTATTAAAAAAAATTTCACAAAAATCTCGTAAAAAAATCTACATGAATACATATAAATCTGCAATATTGTGTAAAAATCAATAAAAAATCTATGAAATTCATAAATATTTATAATTTAAAAAAATCATTAAAAATCGTATTAATACACCCACTTGTATCAAACTTACCCAAATCTTAAACTACCTCAAATATTTTTACAAATATATTGTAATTCCTCGGCGCAGTTGCACACAACCTAATCCTCTGTATCTGGAAAAGAAAAACCTTCAAATTTCACAACATTCATCGAATTCTTCAACCATTATTACCCCGCGGTTTATAGGGTCCTGGAGGTGTCCGAATTACCGTATTCTCAATCAATCAATGTTTTCGCATGCTTGTTAGCGGTTTGTATCAATTGCCCTTTTGTTTTTGTTTTTTTTTTTATTATATATTTTTCGTGGTTTTGCATTTTTATGGAGCATCATAATTTCAGTTAATGTGCTCTTTGATTTTTCCAATCTTCTGCTGTGTGTTTGAGCTGAGCGTAAAATTGAAAATCTCAACGTTTCTGCAGTTTTAGGGTTTATTTGGTCGCCGCCCAAATGCTGCTTTGTCTTCAAGTTTCATATGCATTATTCTTAGCAACCGCCTTCTTTCCTCTTTTTTTTTTTTTCACCCAGGACTATTAAAGAATTGTTGATCTTTTTGCCGACAGCTGGGTAGCACATTCCTTTTTGCACTCGTATTCTTATATATGTTTCAACCTACACTCAAACGTTTGAAGAATATCATTAATTTTTTTATTATTACATGCTTATGGATTTTGATTCATGTTTTCACTATTATTGTTGGCTATTACAAAATAAAAGCTAATATCATCCTATGATGTAGTTATATGTGTTTAGCTGCAAATTCGTGGTGCAATGTTGGAGCCCTTGCTAGAAACAAATCTCTAAGCTCAAAGTCTCGTTGTTTCTTTTTGCGACTTTTCAGGTTCACAAGTGCAGAGTATCTTGTTAATTGTGTGAAAACATGTCTTCTGGTCTCACAGAAGAGAAAATTGAGGAGCTCGAGTTTAGGTGGATTAAAAAAAAGGGCGTGGGGAGCAAAAATAAAAATGTACAGTTTTATGAATCATTTGTTTATGATGGCGAGGAATACCATTTATATGACTCCGTGTACATGAACAAGCATGGCGAGCCCCCCTATATTGGAAAGCTTGTAAAAATTTGGGAACATTCCGAGGCAACAAAAATGGTGAAGGTTCATTGGTTTTTCCGGCCCAGGGAAATTTCTAATCATCTAGGAGATACTGGAACGCTAGAGAACGAACTTTTTCTGGCCTCTGGTGATGGCAGCGGCCTTGCGAATGTCAATCATCTGGTATTTTCATATGAACTTTGTTTTTGTCTGAAATCTATACTAAATTATTGATTTTGGTCTATTAATTCCCTCATTTTTGTACTTCAATCAACATTTCCCTTGTTATACATATATATTTCATATTTTGTTTATTTCATATTTTGTTTATGTGAGTCTGATATGATCCAATCACACAGTTAAAGATTTGAGTAAGTGGATTGTGGGATCACTCTTCAAGCGAGTTTTGACACCAAGAATTGAAGAAAATAAGAAAATGAAACCACAGGGAAACTAGAACTCATTCATTTTTCTTATCTTCCAATTGTAACAACGAATACATTTATGTCTACACATGTTAACCAGTGACGGCTTGCAAAACCAAATACAAAAGTCAAAACTAATTACAAAGTTCAAATGTAGAATAGAACTATAAACTATGTAGATATGCTCTGGCTGTCAAACAACCGTATCATTCATTCCGATTTAAAACTACGTTGTCATCAAAGTGGAGTGTGGAATAGAGATGGAATGAGTAGACAAGAGTCCAAATGTGGTAGTTTCAGGTGGATGTATCAGACGATGAAGCAAAATCTTTTTTACACCAACAGGACTACACGAGTAGCAACAATGACAAAAAAAAATCTTCATGATCAAGGTGGGATCGGTATTTTAAGTAAACCTGTTTTAGTGTAGAGCTTGGAAATGATGTAAAGAATAAGATCGGACACGTGAAGAAAAGATTGTGTATCTTCAATAGTACGATCTTCGATAGTACGTGTGGTACTTATGTGCATTGGTTCTAACTCAAATAATTGGTGGACCTCAGATTTTTGCGACAAAGATTAAAGGTGTGGCAATGTCGCAATGACATAGAACACAGTGCATTATCATTATCATCATTCAATGTAATCGATTTTTGTTTGCACGTGGACTTCTTCTTCATAAGACATTCGAGTGACTTCATTTTCATGTTGTTTCCACGTTGTGCAATCATTGGACATTCAAGGGATAAAAGACTCAACAATTGGATTATAAATTGTAGTTTTGACTGAGTTGGATCATAGATGAAAGTGTCGTTACTTGATTGGTTGTGTTGTTACTGATTGGGGTGCGCTTCTAACTGAACCCAATGAAGGACATTGAGTCCTAGTTTCGGTTGCTAAATCGTTTTCCTCTTATCGCTTCTTTGAAGCCATTAAGAAGCTTATTTATGGTTGTTTCTTGTCACTCAGTCCATCACATCTAAAATTGAGAATGAAATATTTCGCTCATTTCAATTTCTGTAAAGCTATGGGAAATTTATATGGAGTTCTGCAAATCATGCAAGTCCAAATAGATAGTTTGCAGATGTAAAATGTGATCCAATTTGTAGTTCTCTAAGTTGGTCATGCTCATCGATTACAATGGAGCTAGAACCTTTCATGTTGAGATTGGGATTGTGATTCCTCATTTACAAGTCATAGAACTGATAAAACTTGTGAAGGTTTAGTGTGTTGAGATTTCAATTCCTCTGTGTAAGCTGATCAAAACTCTGGGGGAGGGGTTGTGAAAGAAATTCGTGTTGAGATTTCAAGTCCTTTGTGTAAGCCGATCGAAACTCTTGGGGAAGGGGTTGGAAATGAAATCAAAAGCAAACAATGTGTTGATTTCTTAAGAGTGATTAAAAAACTCTCCTAGAATTCTATTTTTCCTTGAAGAGCAAATGCTCTCTTTCATTGCTACGATTGATCCCCTGCAGTCGAGGAAGGAGTGACATCATAATTATTTCATTAGATTTGGCGGTCAATAGTGGATTCAAACGAGATTTCGTGTCCAGGTTTGGACTTCTATTTGGTTTATGTTGGGGGTGGGGGCTTCTGAATTTTGGTAAGTTAATCCCCTGCAGTAGAGGAAGGAGTGGTATCCAAGTCTTTGGGTTAGATTTGGCGGTCAATAGTGAATTAGGTTTAGGCCACTGTTTGGTTTATGTTGGGCTGTCGCAGTTACTCATTGGATGGGCAGGCTGCTGAATTTTTTCATCTTTATGTGAGCCCAAACGTGACGTGTCCATCCTGTCAACTAAACTCTACCCGACAAAATTTGGCGAGTCAATAGCCAACATTAAATTTTTACGTTTGAAAATATTTGTGTTTATTTTTAGTTTTGGCGTGAAGCAAATTTGATGACCTGCTCCGTCATAAAACTTGTTTCAATTTTGCTCTTGATGTGTTTTTCATCACTTCTTTGACCCTCCAATGCATCTTGCCATAAAAGATGAGCCACATAAAATGTTATTTTGTGATTGAATGGCTGTCATGCAAAACTGGTAGACAACTTTGATAGTCAGTGGAGTGATTACTATTTGAGGTGAAGAATATATAGTATTTCATAGTTATTCAAATTCCATAACTCTCCACCTAGGTTCAATGTGTATGGCTTGGCCCTTGCTCTGTATGGAAGCCAATGCTTAACCCTTAGTACATCTCATGCCTTGGACAGAAGCATAAGCCTTGGTGCACTAAAAGGCTCAATGCATACTTTAAGTGCATACTTTAAATCCAAATTGAATTTAAAGGTGATATTAATTTTCTCTTGCACTCTTAATAAATATTTGTTTTGTTGTAGTTTGATGGTTGGCAAACTAGATACCAATAAAGTGTGCATCCTTCAATAATGATCATTCCTCACTTTGCTCCTAGGCTTTATGATAATCTTGTATCTTGCATCATCAATAACTACAATAGCATCCATACAAAAGAGAATGACTATCATAAGACACGAGCAACATATAGTGCTGATCTGTAGTGGGGAGTGCCTTCTATTTCACGCAAGCTGTATGGAGTGTTTGGTCTGCCTTTAGCCTATTTTACATAAAGTATTGTTGGCTGTTGAAATGTTTGGGCTAACATCAGTAAAGAACTTTATGGAATAATTATACAAGGTTGATATTCATGCGGAATCTAAAGAATGGTTGCTATTTTATGAAGTAACTGCATCTATGTTGATATCGTGTTTTATTATTCTTCCAAGATTTAGGCATATTCCATGCTTCAACTTAAGGGTACAATTGAATCCAAACTAAATATGTAGTTTCAATCAATCAAATTCTTAATTTGTTGGGATTAGAATATGTTCAGTCTTTTATTTTTATATTTTTTTCCCAAATATTTGATATATTTCCTAATTAGCGTGCTTATTTTTTTTTGAAGGGTGAGTCTCCTGTTCCTATGTAACAATTAACATATGCTTTTTTTAGGAAACAATAATTTATTAATATAAGTTTTTAATTACAAAAAGCGGATAAGAGGTTCACGCATGATGTGGTAAGAACTGAGGTCATATTAACATAATGCAAAACTCCAATCCCTATACAAATCTGAGACCGAAAATAATTTAAACTCGACTGTCTTCGCACAAAACCTTAAATTTAATCTTGTCTTAGCACTCTTAAAACGAATCTTCTTGATTATAAAAAATCCTCCTATTCCTCACCAACAAAATAGACCAACATAAACAATGAACCACCACAACCCATAGTTATTTAGGACGCAAGGCGCACTAAAGCGCTAGGGTACTTTGGAGCCTGAGGCGCAAGGCGCAACACAAAGCGCACGCTTTATCGAAGTAAAGCGCATTTAAGATAAATTTTAAAATTCAATATATATAAAGTGATTTATACTATAAATAAAAAGTTCATTAATAGATAATGTAACTTAAATTATAATCAGAAAAAATTAATCATTTAAAGTTCATTAGTAAATCATCAATTCATAGTATATTAAAAAAAATCAAATATCTAAATCATCAAATTCTTGTTCAATGTCTGCAACTATATCGTCGTCGTCGTGGCAATGATGAGTCATGAGTGTAGAAGAAATTAGATTAAAAGTTTGTATAAAAGATTACACTATCATCTTAATCATCAAATTATTTATCATCCTGCTCAACTATCATCATCATCGTAAAAGAAGGAAGATTACAGTAAAAGTTTGAATAAAGGACTTATGAAATTTCTGTTAAAAAAATCTTGCATAAATGAGCGATAGTTTTTTTAATCATTAAATAGCCACGAGCTTTGCTAATTAAGCTTCAAAATTGGTTGAGTTCGAGTTAATTTTTATTCACCTACAAAATATCAGTCTACTTCTTTAAAGCGCACACTTTTGCGCCTCTCGGAGCCTCGCGCCTAGGCAGAGGCGCACGCTTTAAGCACGCTTGTTTCAAGTGTATTACCCAGGCGCAATGGGTGCGCCCGGCTGGGCCTGTCGCCTAGGCGCAACCAGGCGCACGCTTTTAATAACTATGCCACAACCCAAAAATTATACCCTTTCTTCCTCGATTAAAACCAATATCTGCTATGAATAAAACCTAAGTTGATGTCGAAAATACCCAAACTAGGCCCAACTCCGCCAAAGCTTGGACCAATGCGAGCACGTAAAAGTGCATTGAATGAGCAAGTGATCATGGGTCTCCACCTCTTGCCAACATATCATACACCAACTTGGACAAAGGGAACAATCAGGGTACATTTTTTGCATCATCTCGCACGGTAATTTTCCAAGCACTGCAATCCACGAGAACACTTGAACCTTGGACGTAATTGGTGTTTTCCAAATGATTTGATAAGAGGAAAGGATTGGAAGCTATTAACTGAGAAAAAAGATTCGAAGAAGGGTTCGATAGAAAACAACCCAAAGAATCCCAAGCCCACTTCCTCATGTCATCAGATACCTTGATCAAACTTATCCTATCCAATAATTCTAACAAGAAGCTTAAATCGTTCCCCTCCTCAACCCTCAAAGCCCACCAAAAGTGCAAATTCCAAGAGTGGTTGGAAAGATAAGATGTGGAATCGGAGCGCAGAAAGTGCGAAATAGGCTGATTTTGTGCCGTAGAAATCTGGAATAAAGTCGGAAAATGATCCTGAAAAAAAGAATCCCCCCATGGTGAATTTCATTTTGTGGCGAATTTATTTCGTGTTGTAGGAGGCTGGCTGTGATGGTTGATTGTAGTGAGTCAAAACTTCAGGATGGATTTTATTGCAATTGATTTTTTCTTGCTGGAGTCTATTTGGGAGATTGAATTATTATGATAATTACTTAACTTTATGGTGAACTTAATTGAGGCGAGTGACCAGGGATTTACTTCAAAAGCATTCTAAAAAGAATATTTATGTATTTCACTTGTGTAATTTGAATAGATGCCATTTCAGCTTGAGCTTACCAACCAAAAGGTTCCAACCTCCATAACCTAATGAAAATGTTCATTGATTTTATCTACTTAGGATCAAGATTGAGAAGTGATGACCAACACATATTGTTTTGAAATGGTTTAATATTTTCTTATGTTTAACTTACAGTAGCATGACATATACATTCTTGTGAAATTATTGACACTTTGCTGCAATAGCTGTAAATATAGATATGACATTCTAATCATGTGACACCTCAAGAAAAATGTGAAATGTAGAGATAGAAAATTTTGAAATATGTCTTCCCCTCCCGATTGTGAATACCGTCGGTTGCCATCCTCTTAGGAAGTAATACTCTGACCTTCGCCGTTCATTGCCGACCATCGCCGACCATTTCCGACCACCGACAAAGGAAACGACTATCTTTGTCGGAGATATGTTTTATCCTTTTCGCTGCTCACCTACTCTGTTGGTTGCCATCCTCTTCTGCCGGCATCCACTTACTCTTGTCATTCTTCGCCGACCATCGCCGACCATATTCGACCACTCACCATCCTGTCCGGCAGGTTGTTTACTCTTTTGTCTCCTCCCAGAAAATAAACACTTCTATTTTGTTGTCTAAGTCATTTTGCGAAGCTCCTGGTCTGAACATTGCCACTCAATCCGATTACCTAATACGTTCACCATCCTCAGATATGTTTAGGAGGGAGTTTAGTAGTTACCATACTGCTAAGGCAGTAGAGGAGGTTAGAATAGAGCAAAAATTATTTCTAATCTCTTTGGGCAAAAGGGGTGATTCTATTTGCGTGACAGAAAGAACTATGAATGCGAGTTACATGCTGGAAGTTGATCGGGAGAGTGCTTACTGGCTGAGGAAAATTATGGGTGATTACATTACCAACCCTAAATCATATACTAATTTCAACAGAATAAGACATGGGGAAGCAGTTGTATCGGTGCAAAAATTTGTTAACGGACGAGGAAGCTACATTGAAGTATCTAAATTTGAGCGTTCCAGAATGAAGCAGCGAATTATAATTCCAAGTGGACGGTATGATGAGGGCTGGAAATGTATGGTGTATTATGTCGACAAAATTCTGAACAGCAGAATATTGAAAGGAGCATACCCATTGAAGAGTAAACAACAACCTCGACAATCTTTGTTTCGTGGTAAGATGAATTCAAGCTCTACAGGATCCGGGAACATTGATGCTCATAAAGAATTTCGACAATGCTTGAGCAAAGAGTGGAACAAAGCACTGATTGTAACGAAGGAATGCATTAATATTTCTTGGAAAATGGTAACACTAGCCCTCGGTAAAGCGGTTAAGAAGAAGATTGAGATTTTCCCGTTTAAAGCAAATAAAGCAATGTGGTGGCCAAATAGTGGAGAGGATTTTGATTTTGATTTGAAAATCAAAAGATGTTTTTTGGAAAAGGGGATTTCTTTGAGTTTTGAACTTTGGAGGAGCGACATCAACAATGCAGAGGAAGTTTATGAATGCTGCAATAGTTGGATCAGGATTGTCGGATTACCATGGGATATGTGGACGACAAATGTGCTCAAAAGTGTGGGGGATAATTGTGGGGGTTTGGTGGATATTAGTCAAGATACTATTTTGCTCAAGGATTTGGCAGCCACTAAAATCAAAGTGGTGGGACTAGAAGGGGGATTCATTAATAGTTCTTTGGAAATTCAGACATCGCGTGGACCTCTGAGTGTGCGAATTTATGTCGATTCGGTCAACATATCAGTGTATGATGTCTACGAAAAAGATCCTATGCACAGGTAGTAGTTGATGGTGATAGAGTGATAGCTGGATGGGGTAGAGTGAAAAGACCAATTGAGGAAGACATTGGACATTCTAAAAAAGCAGGCGAAGCCAAGGACGTGACGGCCACACCAGAATACAAACAGATTGTAAATGACGGAGAAGCTGCCCAACAAAAAATCAATGGCAAAGAAATGGTATTGGGAGAAGAGGTCCATTCAAAATACCAAGAACGGAAATTTAGCAATACAAGGATCGTCCAAGGGGTGGAAGTGTTTGTTGGTAAACAACAAGAAGATATTTACAAAACAAAATGGGAAGGGAGAGAGGGCTCTAAAGTGTCTGGGTCAGAACCAGTACGAGGGAGCAAACAAATTAAGATTCTCAAAAGGATTAGTCCGAAAGGAGTGGATGATTTCAACAAAGGGATAGTTCAATCGATGAGCAACGAAGAGAATGAGCATCCAAGGCGTTACGGTCGTCCAGAGGATACAAGTAAACAAGAAAAGAACTTTGAGGTCGTTTATACCAGAAGAAAATCAAGGACATATAATGTTTGGCTTAATACACAAGATGAGGAAACAAAAAAGATAAAGAGACAGTGGTTGGCCGTTGGATAAAGAATCATTGCATAGGGAACAAGAAGACACATGGGAGGACAGGGATTTTACAATGGATAAAGGCCTTGGTTCTGAAGAAGATAGCGATTATAGCGATGTGGGGACTCATATGTCTATCAGCTCGGATACGATGACACACACCATCTTGGGTTTGGAGGAGATAGGAGATATATTTGCATCACCTTCGGATAAGGTACACAACAAAAAAATGTCTTTACATATTCAATCTTCCAATCCTTCTTTTAATTCTTCAGTCTTTTCTTTTAAAACAAAATCGGGGGAGGGGAGGAATTTCGAGCTTGAGGATGATATAGTGGTTGGTGATAAATCGGGTATGTCAGGGATCAACATCCACGAGGGTGATAAGGACAGTGGGGGAATGATGATATTGTCCGAAAATGATGGCGACTATGGTTGTTTGGAGATGATGGGAGTACAAAGGGTGGAGATAGGGGATGAGTTGAAAAATGATGGAATACGTAAACGGGAGGTAAGGTGTTTCGATGAAGATTTTCTTCTGGAATATAAGAGGCGGAGGGTCGGCAACGAGGAGAGGATTCATTCGAGATATGCTACGCAAGGAGAAACCGGATTTAGTTATTCTACATGAAACAAAAAAGAATTGATTGATAGAAGATTTATATCTAGCGTGTTGAAATCAAGGTTCGTTGATTGGGTCCATTTACCTTCAATTGGATCGTCGGGGGGCATTTTGGTTATATGGGATCCAAGAGTGGTATCCATCACGAATAATATGATTAGGGAATTTACGGTTTCGGTTTGCATAGAAAAGGATAAAGAATCAGATATTTGGTGGTTTACAGCAGTATATGGCCCTTGCAAAGCACGACTGAGACATAAGTTTTGGGATGAGTTGACGGGTTTGAGAGTTTTGTGTGGGGAATGGTGGTGTTTGGGAGGGGACTTCAACGTTGTGAGATATATGACCGAGAAAATAAATAGTCACTCACAAACAACAAGTATGGCTTGTTTTGATATGCCAATACAGGAATTGGAATTGTGTGACCCCCCACTAATGAATGGGAAATTTACATGGTCAAATTTGAGGGCTATACCAATATGCAGTAGACTAGATAGATTCTTGTTTTTGGGAGGGTGGGTGGAATTATTTCCATATCATAGGCAATCTGTTTTGCCGCGCATTACATCGGATCATTTTCCAATTGTTTTGGAAACACAAAAACTTAAATGAGGGCCTTGTCCATTCAGATTCGAGAACATGTGGCTGCAATTAAGGATAAATTTTCAACATGGTGGAATAGCCAACAATTTCAAGGATGTGAGGGATATAAATTTATGAGAAAACTTAAGTATATGAAGGATGAGATCAAATTATGGAACGAGGAGGAGTTTGAGAAGATTGAGATGAGGGAGGTAGAAATACGAAACAGAATTAATACATAGGATGAAATGGAGAGTGAAGGAAGGGAGAATGCGGAAGGGGTGGCTGAAAAAAAAGAAATAAAATGGGAGTTGGAAGAATTGGTGTGCCGACGAAACAGAATTGACTCATGCTCGACCTGTCAACAATGCTGTAAACATGCTTTCTCTTCGACCATTTACCAAAATTGACCCAAGTCTTTTTTTTCTTGTGTCCACCAATCAGCCAATAGAGTGCTTTTAACTTATCTTGCTCATGGTCTTTAAATATTAGTTTTACATGCTTAAACTCCCTTTTCAAGTAAGTTATCCCAACTTCATGGCAAGTAAGAGGATCATTCCAGAACGAAATTGCCCCAATCCAATAGCTTCAATTAGTGGTCCAAAAGCTATCACAATCCACTGCATCAAGTGGAGCGTCTGCATCTTACATTCTTCTAACAAATTTTTGCACCAAATATTTCTAGATTTTCTTGTTAATTTCATCAAATTGCTTTCTTTTTTTTTTTCCTTCATTGCTCTTTAATTTCATTAACATCTTGTCTGAGGTATAAATCTATCAGGCTGGTTTGTGTTGGCTATCTTTTTTAAAATTAGGCAGAAGACTGTGATTTTAAGTAGATGAAATTGACAGAGGTCATTTTCCTTTTCTGGGACATCTTCTACAACATCCAATACTTTTATTGTTCGGCAACTTTAATCAAAGTGAGACGTGGCATCTGTTTGGTTCGTCATTCTTTCTTCTCTACCATAAAACCTTTAGTTTCTTCTTTGACACGTTCTAGTCATTTAGAACAAACTTCTGCATTTCTTTGGCCTCCAACATCATGCTGCATGTGTAGATAAATTTCAGTTTGTTATTTTTTGCCATAGATATTGCATTTCACAGTATTGATATTTTTAGGATCAATCAATGTCCCATGGTTTAATGCTGGATGATTCTGAAGAGCTTAGTTTCAGAAGTTGACATTGTTATTGACATCACAAAATAGTATATAGTGGGTTTAGATTGATTTTAGAATTGAGATTTTTAATTTTATTAATCGAGACTGTGCAACCTGGTTCTAAATTTGTGATGTTTCGAACTATGCGCAAATAACTAATATCTTGAATTGATGAAGGAGGAGATCCGACTAATCTACTAAGAAATCATAGTCTCTTGACAGAAGAATTTTAATAGAGAAGGAGAAGAGAAGAGTGGTGACCGTAGAAGAGGCTGACGGAGGAGGCTGGAATTAGGAGATGAGTTTTTAGAGTGATTTTGGATCGGGCCATGATCTGTTTTGATAACAAAAAAGCATCTGGGTTGTGCTTTGAGATTTTTTGACATAGAAACAAAGCAGGCCGTGGTTGTTTATTTTATTGCTAAAGGTGGTCTTTTGGCATGACTTGCGCTCATGAAAGGCATGTGCCTAGGAGCGCCTTTCGGAAGGGCTGTGTCCAGGAGGTATCCTGGGCATGGGCTGCTCTTGTAGCCTCCAACGCCTTGGCATGGTCAGTGTGCGCTATACCACTATGATTGGGTTGCACTTTGGGCACAACTGGTCAGATCTGAAAGAAATTCCATGTAGTTTTTCATTAATCAGATTGCAACCTGTATGAGCTTAAACCAATGACTGTACAATGTTAATATTAGACATCTAAGTGGGTGGGGTTAATTTGTGTTTTCCGTTAAATGAGTTAGAAAGATGTCTTATCCTTTCATTGTATATCATAAAATTAGGTACAAATTTCCTAATTTTAATAAAAAACTATGTTTAATGTAGATTTCTGAAGATGTTATCGGTAATCTAACCCTCGTTTTCTAATCTATTTGGTCTCTCTTTTCGCTTTAGTTTTGGGTTTTTTGTGAGTTCAGATGCAATGAAATAACTTTATTCATATTGAATAAATTATTCAAAAAATAATTAGATATGATGAGAAGTTAGATTGTGTTTACTTGGTAGGATAAGATCATGTATGGATAAATAATGTTGGAATTATTGAAATGATTTGATATGATAGAGAATATTGATGAATAAATAATAATATATTTGGTATGATAGATTAATTTTGGGATAAATGATTAGATGTAACAGTGAATAATTATGCCCCCTTCATATCTGGTTTACTGCAAGATGTAAAACAAGGAGGGCAGACTTGTTATTATACATTCTTGTCAAAGAACTTATTTAAATAAAGACTAAAAATCACTCCAAATTGAAATGATTGATAATAAATAAAAACAGTGTATTAATATGGGCCCAACATTTATCAAGGATGTTGTATTTGGTAACTAAACGTAATAAGATAAGATGACAAAACGATCCGGATGAAATCTTGGGACCACACACAACCTTAGATAATTATATTTGCATTGTTGCTGGGTTGATGGTTTTTGAGGTGGATTCTTATTAAGATGGGACATAAAGTATGGTGAGGTTTTTAGGATCCTGCAAGTGGAAAGATGACAAGTTTGTTCGCTGGGTTGTGAGGAGCTTTTATGTAGTCAGAGATCTTTCTCTACCCTTTTACCCTTCAAATTTTACTCTTGAATTCCTATGTGGTTTCCTTGACGGATTGTGGTCTCATAGTTATTTAGGGCGCAAGGCGCAGCAAAGCGCTAGGGTACCATGGAGCCTGAGGCGCAAGGCGAAACACACACTTTATCGAAGTAAACATTTGACATAAATTTTAAAATTCAATATATATAAAGGGATTTATACTATAAATCTATATTATTACATAAATTAAATATTTTTCTCAAAGATTACAAACATTATAAATAAAAATTCATTAATAGATAATGTAGCGTAAATCTTAACCAGGAAAAAATTTTAATCATATAAAATTCCTTTGTAAGTCATCAATTCGTAGTATGTTAAGGGAAAAAAACTTTAAATATCTAAATTATCAAATTCCTCTTCATCCTTCTCAACTATATAACCATCATCATTATAATCATCTTCCATAACCATGGTAAGTCATGAATGTAGAAGAAATTAGAGTAAAAGTTTGTATAGAAGATTACAGAATCATCTAAATCATCAAATTTTTTTTATCTTTCTCAACTATATCATTATCATCATATCGTAGGGGGAAAGTGATAGTAAAAGTTTGTATAGAGGACTTTTGAACTTTCTGATAAAGAAGTTCTTGGATAAACGAGTGACAACATAGTTCTTTTACCATTAAATAGTCACGAGCTTTGCTAATTGAGCTTCAAAATTGGTTGAGCTTGAGTTAATTTTTATTTACTTACAAAATATCAGCTCATTTCTTTAAAGTGAACGTTTCTGTGCCTCTCGGCTGCCTCGCACTCAGGCAGAGATGCACGCTTTAAGCGCGCTTGTTTCAAGTGCGGCGTCTGGGTTTCAATGGGTGCGCCTGGCTAGGCGACAGGAAGGCGAACACTTTTAATAACTATATGTGGTCTAGATGTGATTGGTTGAGTTCTCCATTTCTTCACATCTTATTTGATTGAAAATGGTTCCTTTATAATTGTGTGATCTTCTAGTAATCAGGTCCTTTTGAGCGAAACCTCGTGTAACTTCAGTTTATGCTTCTGTGATATTGTCATCAATTTACTCAATTGTGAATTGACTTGGGAAGCTGCCATGTCTCCATTAATAAAAACAGGAAGCAATTGCTGGCAAATGCAACGTTATCTGTATTTCAAGGGACAGGAGAAATCGACAACCTACTGCAGAAGAGCTTCAAATGGCCACTTATGTTTATTACCGAAGTTTTGATGTTAAAAGCCTGACAATATCAGACCAGTTAAATGATACTGTTGGTGGGATTCAAGGTTGTTTTCTATCATGTTGTTTTTATGTGTTTGAAACTTTAGATGCATGTTTCTCTTTGGTTGTAATTTTTCCTGTATTTTTAAAAATTAAAATCACTTACGCCTTTGTCTTGTCATTGTTGTCACAGTCAAGTTTGTATTTAACTGTAAAGAGAGCTTCAAGACTATTGAAGTTACTGCAGGTGGAGAAATACCGATGCTTGCAGGTAAAAACACACCTGAACAATTGAAAAATCTGACGCCTGATGAAAACTCTGATCATACAGTGGAAAAAAAAGAGGTTAGAGATGTGAAACGACTGCAGACTAAAAGGGAAAGTTTACTTGGGGAGACAAAAGGTGTATCATCGAGTAAAGAAGCAGCATTTGGAGGATCTTATTTGGATGCTCATGTAAATTCTAGTAAAGATGATGAGGCAATGGAGACTGATGAGAAGCTAAAGGTTTTGGGTTCAAAAGATGTTGGGTGCAAGGTTAAACCACTTGTCATTCAGGCTCAGTTTGAAGAGGGTATGAAATCTGCGAGAAAATCAGGTGATATAGACGAAAAACCTTCAAAGAGGGTGAGAATTGATGACATGGTCACATTAGCAAAGGATCAATGCACAAATGGGGTGCAGAATTCTACTGTTTCTAGAAATGATGCAATGTCTCCGGTGACTCGGGTTGTTTCCTCTAATACACAAGTAAAAGTTAAACTCGATGATAGCTTTGTTGGGCCAGGAAAGGAGGATTCAAAACTGGCTGGAAAATCACTTAAAGGTTCGGTTGAAATGATGAATACACTTTTAAAGGCGGATGCTTATTCATCCAACAAAAAATCGAGTGTTGGACATGATGTGGATCATGAGAAGAGTTTTGTCGGAAACACAAATGATTCAACAATGACAAAAGATTTGCGTCCGTCGGTAGAAAAGTCTTTAAGGATAGCAAAATTGAACGATTCCCCCGAGAATAATAAGGATAAAAGCTCTTCCAAATCCATCAAAATTAAAAGGCCGACTAGTGAAATTAAGCAATCTCCAAGTGAAATGAAGAAGTCAAATACTCATGTGACTATGAAGGAGGATAAGAATAAATCAAGACTTCCTAAAACCTTGGGTAAGCTTGACTTCGACTCTTCTAAAGATGATCAATTTTACTCTATGAGCAAGTCTCCTTATGGCAACTCATATAAATCATCAATTGCATTAGATAAAGGCAAAGATCGGAAAGTTGATGGCCAAATATTTGAAGCAACTAGAAGACCAATTGCCGTAAGTTGAGCTTCGAGCATTCTTATGTTTTTTGAACTTTTTTTTAAACTTAATAGTTTATCTTCACATGGAGCTTCAATTGAGATAATAAAAAATAGATTGTTTTCATCCTAATCCACATGATGACCTATAATAGCTAAATTAATGGTCTTTATGTTGAATAAGATGGAGAACTTGGATGATTGAGATTTCATATTGCAAATTTCAAACTTTTGGTCAACAATTGGAACTTTGATTTTAGATGAACGATGTTATCAAAGTGTTACCTAGGTGGAAGACGCATGCAATCACTACCTTTATTCCTTTAATCGGTTTGGGATATAGCACTCATGAAGGTGAGCCCCACTTTGTACCTTTGTGGAAGGCAATAGGCACAAGAAAAGTGCACCTTTCCCAAAAAAAAACCCAATTTAGATTTATTCTGCTTCATGTTCCCATAATGTCATAATTTGAATAAACATGATTGAAACACCATGCTATAGCATCCTCTCCACTTTTTTCATTCACTTTATTGAGTATAACTAGTAGAAGTAAAAGATACATGACATGAACCTTTTTGAACACCTTTATATTTTAACTAAAAAATGTTGTCAAAAATCTAGATTTTGTTCTACCTAATAAATTTTTCGCCTCCCACTTTTGTCCGTCCATATTCCTACCTTTATCTGGCTACAACCTTTGTAACTGTTGTGGATTACGCCGAAGCGACGACAATCATGATGATAATATAGTATCAAAACTTGCGGAATAAAACAATAAAAAAACACAAAGATTTAAGTGGTTAACCCAATATAGGCCACGTCCACGAAACTATTGCAAATATTTAATAACAAGGAGAAAGTTTACAACAAAACACTCAATATCTCACAATCTCAACCCGAGTATAACCGAGAAAATATTTTCTCTAACTCACCTGACACTCGAGAAATAAATCATTTTCTTATGTTTTGTTATCTCGATTTGCNTATATCTCAAGTGTGAAAGCCAAGTGTAAATTCAAAATTTGCTAGCCACCATTTGGACGGACGGACGTTCGCATTTGAGTACACACGTGAACATGTACACAATTTTCTTGCCTACGATTTTGCTAAAAAAAACACATGTCCAAATCTTAACAATTCTCCCACTTGAAGACTTATATTTCAATCATGTTTTCACACCATCAATGTAGTAGCTCATACCCTCTCCTCCCGGTTTATAGATGGAGTCCAACTGAAGTCGAACACAACTTCAGTTTTTCAATTATCACAGCCTTTTAAGGATATCGGTTGGATTCATATATCCAGGAATCTTATCAAGCATCAAATTCCAATCACCCGATCTTTTAATATCTTCATTTCAAGGATTTGCTTTGCAGCATCCAAATCCTTCATAGCCAATTATTTATTGATTTTATCAATCTCTTTCCGACAAATTCATGTTATTAACATATCATCTACATATAGTAGTAGTATGATATAAGAAGCATCAAGATTCACAAAACATTGATCACCCTGACACCTCATGAAACCATTATTACTCTTGAATCCATTAAACTTCATGTACCAATGTCTTGAAACTTGTTTGAGACCGTACAAGCTCTTACGAAGTTTGCACACCATTTTCTCTTTCTCTCGTACTTCAAATTCTTGTGACTGCTTCATTTCTTCATGTAGCTCACCATGGAGAAACACCGTCCTTACATCTAACTGTTCCAGATGTAAATCTTCTATTGTCACTAATCCAAGTACAATGTTGATAGTGGTTAACCTCACCATCAGAGAGAAAATCTCAATGTAATAATGATGTCCTTTTCACTTTTTACAACAAGTATTGTCTTGTACCGCATGCTACCGTCGTGTTCTAACCGGTACACCCACTTGTTATATAAAACTTTTTTTACCTCCCGGAAGTCCTGACAACTCCCACGCTGATTGGATGATAGTGAATCCATCACACCTTCTGTGTTCTAACCAAGAAAATGTTTTCTGTGACTCACACAAGAGAATCTCCCGACACTCAAGAAAAAAATCATTTTATTATTTTTTGTTCTCTCAATTTGTAATGCTTAAAAAGCTTGGATGTGTTATCTAGCAAATGAGGTCTGTATATAGCAAATTCCTCAAGTGTGAAAGCCGAATGTAAATTCAAACTTTGCTAGCCACCATTTGGACGCATGGACAACACAAGTGAACATGGACACAATTTCTTGCCTTCAATTTTGGTCAAAAAAATACATGTTCAAATCTTAATAGTAACCATAATAAACCGCTGGCATACTTGGTTTGGTTTGGTATAACTACAAGCGGAGCTGACTCATGCCGCCGACTGAGCACAAATGTTAAGCGAAGGAGCGTCAACACCATAGTTATTAAAAGCCCACTAGGCGTGCCCATAGTCTCAAGGTTCGACTCATGGCACTAGTTGAGCACAAATGTGAAGTGAAGGAGGGTCAACACCATAGTGATTAAAAGCCCGCTAGGCGTGCCCATAGTCTCAAGGTTCGTCTATCTTTGCCTTTGTACCTTGACACAAGGTAAGCACAATCCTTTAGTGAAGCCCGCACATTAACCACAAAGCCCAAGTCTTGGTGCACCTTAAAGGTTCAAGGCCACTTTTATGTGTGCCTTCAATGTAGAGATTGTAAATCTACGATGTAGTGCAAGACAATGAACATCTATTTTCTCTCAGTAATAAATTTTGTTTTGTTGTAAAGAAGTTTGCATTATATATGGTGATATATGATGAAATTTTCGTCAGATACTTAGATTCTAGCATATCATTATTTAGAGCGCTTCATTTAATAGAGCGTGCACTTCTCCTCGTGTCTAAGCTCTATGATACATATAAATCCTGTTCTGCCTTGCGCTCCTAATAGCTATAGTTGAAACTATAGGTGAATTTTATTGTATGTTTAATTTGTGTGATACAATCTTTTTATTGGCTAAAGTACAAGAAACTCCTACCACAAATAAAGGGATCACAATCTGAAATAGGGAAGAAAATCATGACTAAATCGGGAAATTATATATTGTATCCCTCCTTAGCTTTAGAAAGTAATTATTTACAGTTTTTTAGCACTAATGTATCATAAATTAGGAAATTCTTCTACAGACCTCAATTTGGTGAACACAAGTCTTCCATTCCTAGCTTGGTAATGATCTCTTGAAAGTTGATACTGTTGAGTCCCTTTTTGATGACATTTGGTAACTAACCTCCTGATGGTAACACTTCGAGTACAAATTAATCCACTTTCTAGCTTCTCTTTGATAAAACGTGTCTACCTTGTTTAGTTTGGTCATGTCGCACTGTGTTGTATGTAATGCTAATGGCTGGTTTATTATAACAGTATAGTTTCATTGGCCTATGCCATGCAATTTTGAAGTCGTCCATTTTGATTTTCACCCCTAATAATTTGCTGATCTCCTGTGCCATTGCTCTAAATTTTAATTCGGCACTTGATTGTCCGATTCTGTTTCTTGCTTTGCCATGCCATTAGGCTGCCTCTTAGAAAAATACAATAATCTGAAGCAGACCTCCGATCCACTAGATATCCTGTGCAGTCCGCATTCGTGTAGGCTTCAAGAACGAGTTCTGAGTTTCTTTTGAACATTATTTCCGTTATGTGATAAGTCTTTAAGGCTGCGTTTAATTTATTTTTTTTAAACTAATACAATAATCTTATGTTTGGTACGCTTTTTATTTAACCAAGTCAATCCCTCCTATGAATGATTAGTTATATTAGGTGGGTTAAAATAATCACTCCTCAACCCCTAGGATTATTTATCCCACTCTTAATTCATCCTATTTTTCCAATTCTACCCTTCTCCTAAATCAAAACTCAACACCACTTCCCTCCACCGACCGTCGGACCGCCGTCTCCCGCCTGCCGACCACAGCCGCCGTCGCCTTTGCCGACCGCCGATACTGCCGTCGCCGACCGCCGCCGCCTGTTGCTACCGGCAACCACACCGCCGGCCGACCACCACCGCCGCCGACCGCCGCAAAAGTGGAAGGGCAATTTTGTCAATTCATCAAAAGATTATTAATTATCTCATTCTTAATAATCATACCAAACACAATATTATTTTATCATTATCTACTTTAATCATTCTTTTTATCATTTCTCTCTTAATCATTTCATTATTTTATCCTCCAGCCAAACGTAGCCTAAATAGAGAAGCACCGTATAGACAGCTTGTAGGTGATTTAGGTTCATATACCGTTATCTCCTTTCTGAAGTTGAATCAGCTTCTCCTTTCCTTATGGATATAGACAGGTCTTAATTGGGAATTTTAGCTATAGGAGATGGGGCGATGAAGGTGAATTAGGTTCATGTATCGTTATCTCCTTTCTGAAGTTGGATTGGTGGTTTGGACTTGCTTTGGATCCGGAATTAGATCGTTTTCCTCGCGTACACATGCTTATACTGAAAGTGATCTTAAAACGATTATTCTTCTTTGGAAACTCTGAGATTTAGATGAGTATCCAATGAACACACATTTGACATGATGTTTCTACGTAGTAACGCCCATACTTCTCTTCAGCAAGTCCAATCTTTCTCCCCGAACCCTGGTTGAAATTCTCAGTAAGACCGATACAATGTGACTGACTTGAGGCATGTGCCTTATGGTCTTTGGCTTCTGAGTCTAAAATCAATCAATCAATCCACAAGTACTTCATCAAAGACATGTAAACTAAGAGGTGATATAGATTTACCTGAGAGCACCATTGGCTGAAAGCTTCTCAATTTACCCAATAGACTCCTCAACTTCTTTATTTTTTCACCATTGAATTTTCCATGTCCTTGTTTCTAATCTAGACTTGCTTGTGAAGCAATCCGAGCTTGTTCCGGTTTTGTTTTTGGCAATGAGCACACCTTAGTTCATCTCGGTTTTCTATTTTTCCATTCTTCAAGTTCGATGCTTGTTCTAACTTCTACGGTAAGACTGTTGTTAGTTACTAGTGATTATGAGAGCGTCCACTGGTTGAGAGTCAAGCATGATCACTTGACAACTTTCTTAGCCTTTGTAAATGAAATTGTTTCATTGAGAGATGGTATTTAAGCTTTGCCTAAAATTTGAACCCTCAGTTGATCAAACTCAGGGTTTAGACTTGCAAGAAATTTTGTGAACCTTTTAATGAAGTTTTAAATTGCAACCACACGTCCTTGCATTCCATTTGCAAGGGGTTTTATGCACGATTTAAAAAAACATGGTTTTGAATGCCCGTTGATTTCACAATGGGGTTTTTTCGCTTTTTGAATTTTTCATGGGTGCTGACGCAATATGCCCTATATTTTTCTTCTTAGTCATCCCATTTTGTTGAGGCGCATTGGTACAAAATCTATGATGAAATATACCATTTCATTGAAATAATAGCCCCATGATGTTATTCAAATATTCATTTCCGTTCACTTCAAAACATTATTACTTTTTAAATTGAATTTCAATCATGAATTATACCTTGCACAATAATTTTTCCGTAAGAATTTACGTAGCATGGACTTCCCCAAGGACATCGTGCATTTATGGCTGGAATTTCCGGGCTTCTGAAAAAGCTGAATTTTTAGGCTCATTGAGTTGTGCTTACTGAGCTTCCAAGCTCCAAGACAGAAATTGCAGCGCTAGTCCTGTCACTTACAGAAGGATCATGATAACACCTCGCTTAAAGAGAATTGTGATAACACTAGTGCTGCTGCAAAGGTTTATTGGCTACACCACCGTTGCTGCAAACCCTGTTATTTATTTATTTATTTATTATTTATTATTATTATTAATTATTAATTATTAATTTTGTAGCGTCCTTACTTGAGCCACTACTAAACAGACTAATAAGTATGCAACATTAAAACTTAATAACAATAATTAAACCGCGGAAACCAAATAACTTAATCAATCTTACAACCCAAACGAAAACAAAACAAATAACAGTCTTAAACATTAATACAACTATATCGAAAACATAATTCTGAACGAGAAAACGATAAACCACATAAAATCTCCACTGGATCACCACCGAAAACCCAACTGTTCTAGCCACTGCCCTGGTCGTCCGAACCGACCAACCTAAGACCTGCCCCGTGGAATGGGGTGTCCAAGATAAAAACAAGGATGTGAGTATACAAACTGATATGATGCATGCGAAATGCAATATGCTCTTCTATCAAGGATCAAGTCAAGAATCTCATGCTCAGTCTAGAGGCGCATGAGTATGTAGTCTCTGACCTACTCTATGCATGTTTTGGCTCCCACACTCATCATCAAGACGTGGACCTACAATGTCCAGGTCGTCAGAGCCCGCGGGTCCCGTCGGACACTGTAGCTCTCGATGCCCCATCGTCCACAATAAGAATAGGGTTGAACGGCCCCAACAAATGAGGTATATCTCAAAAGATATCAGGCTCAATATGGTATGTCATGCATAATATGTCAAAGCAGTAAAACATGTATCATGCAACAGATAAATATGCAACATATAAGTGTGTATGCTACACTTGGATATCTCAGTCAGTACATCACGTACATCACTAAAACAATCTGACAGAAAGCTCTGAACCTAGACAATACCAACATAATGAAATCACTATCAAACCAGATATCCTGAATTACCAAACATGCTAAAAAGTTCTCCTTAATGATCTTTAAATCACTATTTTAAGGCTTTAAGATTATACCTGCGTCCGTCGTCAGCCCGCTGATGATGTCTCCATCTCAGTTCACCGACCCATCCTCGAGTCGACATTATTTTTGAAACTTCCTAACACCAAAGTGCCCTAGAAACTGACTAGAAAACTAAGATATAAGGCTTGAACTCTCTCTGAAGGATGTGGTATAGGAAACAAAAGAAATCAGCTTCCATTTATAGGCTGCATCCGGACTAGTTCAAAAAATCCAAATCAATATTATCTGCCACGTGTTAGAATCTCATTTGTCTAGTTGGATTTCTCGGGATAATGTAATCTGAAGTAGATTGGGTTATCCATTTTAAATTCGGTGGATTCCAACAGCTTGATCCCGAATTATCAGTTCCTTAATAATACTTAATTAACAACTCTTTAATTATCTCTTAATTTGCACTTAATTTAAAATAAGAATTTGAGTCATTACATCCTCTCATCCTTACGAAGATTTCGTCTTCGAAATCGGAACTGAAATATAATACAACTGAATAAAATACAACTCATGATTTCAAAGATACTTCTCAAAACAAATGTGGATACTCTGAGCGCATACGACTCTCTAACTCCCAATTCGCCTCTGCAGTACCTCGGCGTTGCCATTGCACTAGAACAAGTGGAATGGTCTTGTTTCCGAGCTTTTTCCCTTTCCTTCCCAGGATTAAAAGCGGCTGCTCAACATAAGTCAAGTCTTCTTCAAGTTGACCATCTGTCGGACCAATAACGTGCGATTCATCTGATACATACCATTGTAGCAACGATACATGAAAGACATTATGAATGCTGGACAGATACAACGGCAAAGCCAATCGATATGCCAAATTTCCAACACATTCCAAGATCTCAAAAGGTTCGATGAATCTTGGGGCTAATTTTCCCTCGAGTCCAAATCTCATCACCCTGCGGAATGGTGAAACTTTAAGGAAAACTATTTCCCTTGACTGAAACTATAGAGGTCTACGCTTGGTATTCGCGTAACTCGATTGACGATCTTGTGCAATTTTAATTTTCTTCTTAATCATTTCCACTTGGTTAATCGCTTGTTGCACTAATTCAGGTCCTTGTACTTGTCGTTCTCTTACTTCGTCCCAAAACAATGGAGTACGACAACGTCTACCATATAATGCTTCGAATGGAGCCATACCAATGCTGTTGTGATAGTTATTCTTATATACAAACTCCACGAGCGGCAGATGATCATGCCATGCTGGTCCAAAATCCAAAGCACAAGCACGCCACATGTCCTCGAGTGTCTGAATAGTCCTCTCAGGCTGACCATCGGTCTTTGGATGATAGTCATTACTCAGACTCAATGTCGTTCCCAACGCTTTTTGAAAACTTCCCCAGAACCTTGAGGTAAAGCGTGGATCTCTGTCACTGATTATACTTGTTGGCATACCATAATATTTAAGAATATCTTGAATGTATAGTCTTGCCATGCGATCGAAACTATATTCCCGACTATACGGAATGAAATGTGCTGACTTAGTCAGTCGGTCCACAACAACCCAAATGACATCACAATTCTTAGAAGACAACGGCAAGTGGTTGACAAAATCCATCATCACATGCTCCCACTTCCACTCAGGGATAGGAAGATTCTAAAGTAATCCTCTTGCTTGTCGATGTTCAGCTTTCACTTGCTGAAAAACCAAACACTTGGCTACAAACTGGTAAACACTTTTCTTTATACCTTTCCACCAAAACCTGGTCTGCAAATCCTTGTACATTTTCATGCTTCCATTGTGGATACTCAACTTACTTCTATGGGCTTGAGATAAAATATCGTCTCTTAATTTAGAATCTTCTGGAACTATGATTCTTCTTGACAGACACAAGGTTCCATCTGTTTTTCAGTTTCGGGTCAGAAAACTGAGCTTATCTGATTTTGGCATACAACGTTCTGTTCAGATAAAATGCTCGTTACTTGAATGTGTTCCATTTCTTTATTATGACGGAAGTAAAATCCCAGAGAACAACAATCTTGTATTACACTTGATATGAAACTTGTCTGAAGTGTAGATAATCTCAACTTGCGACTTAGAGCATCAGCTGTAAGATTCGCTGATCCTGGATGATATTTGATTTCGCAATCATAATCTTTTAACAAATTCATCCATCTTCTTTGGCGCATATTCAACTCTGCTTGAGTGAAGATATACTTCAAACTCTTATGATCTGTAAAAATCTCAAATCTCTCTCCATAAAGATAATGTCGACATATCTTCAAAGCAAACCCAATCGCTACCAATTCCAAATCATGAACTGGATAATTCTCTTCTTTCTTTTTCAAGTGTCTGGATGCGTATGCAATCACATGACCATTCTGAGTTAAAACACACCCAAGTCCTTGAAGTGATGCATCAGTGTACACAATGTACCCTCCTGATCCATATGGCAGAGCTAAAACTGGTGCAGTTGTCAAACGTTTTCATTGAAACTATTTTCACAATCATGCGTCCATTCGAACTGCACATTTTTACACGTCAGATGTGTCAATGGTTTGGCAATCGGAGAAAATCCCGAGATGAATCTCCGGTAATAACCTGCCAAACCTAGAAAACTTCTTATCTCTTGAGCTGATTCCGGTCTTGCCCAACTCAACACTGCTTCAATCTTGCTAGGATCCACTGGTATCCCATCTTTGGATATAACATGTCCCAAGAAGACAACTCTGTCGAGCCAAAACTCGCACTTGTTCAATTTAGCATACAGTTGGTGATTCCTTAAGGTTAGCAACACAATCCTTAAATGTTATGCATGTTCTTTAAGGCTACGAGAGTATATCGGTATGTCATCAATAAAGACAATGACAAACTTGTCAAGATACTCTTGGAATACTCGGTTCATCAAATCCATAAATACTGCTGGAGCATTCGTCAAACCAAATGGCATCACTAGAAACTCGTAATGCCCATACCTTGTTCGAAATGCAGTCTTAGGGATATCACGTTGATGAACTCGAAGTTGATGATACCCGGACCGTAAATCGATCTTCGAGTACACTGAAATCCTTTGCAGTTGATCAAACAAATCATCAATCCGTGGTAACGGATATTTATTTTTTACTGTTACTCGGTTCAACTGTCGATAATCTATGCAACGCCGCATAGACCCATCCTTCTTTTTAACGAACAACACCGGTGCTCCCCAAGGAGACACACTGGGTCTAATATACCCCTTGTCAAGAAGATCTTGTAACTGTTGTTTCACCTCTTTCATCTCCGTTGGTGCCAATCTATAAGGCGCTCTGGATATAGGTGCGGTTCCTGGTACCAACTCTAACTTCGCTTCCACTTCTCTCTCCGAAAGAAGTCCAGGAATTTCATCGGGGAAAACATCAGGAAATTCATCAACCACTTGAATGTTCTTCACGTCGATTACATCTTTCGATACCTCAACAGCATAAATGAGGTATCCTCTCCTCCTTTCGCTAAAGCCCGTTGTGCTTTTACAACAGACATTACTGGCATTGGAGGTCGAGCTCCCTCACCGAAGAAGAACCAATTCTCGCCTCCTTCTGGACGAAACTGAACGAGACGTTGATAACCATCTATCGTCGCTCTATACTTAGTCAATAGGTCGATTCCCATTATACAATCGAAATCTTCCATAGCCGATATCATCAAATTGGCAGACAAGTATTCTCCCTCAAACTCTAACAAACAGTCTACTACAAGTCGCTTACCTAAAACCTCTTCTCCCATCGGTGTAGACACCGACATCAAAACATCTAATGACATGTAGGGTAGTTTATGCTTCTTAACAAACATTGATGCCATGAATGAATGCGATGCCCCAATGTCAATTAATACATATGCAGGAATACCACGTAAAAAGAAATTACCTGCAACGACTCTCTCGTTTTGCTCCTCAGCTTGCTCTTGGTTTAGGGCAAACACTTGCCCCTGGACTCGTGGGCATTGCTGAGATCCTTGTGATATTCCACCACTACGAGAACCTTAAGTAGGAAAACCTTTCTGTTGCACCGTGGCCTTAGGCTGCTTTCCACTGTAAGACCCTGCCATAGAACATCCGCCTCCACTCTGATTCTCCAAATTAGTGCAATCCCTCTTCATGTGACCAAAACCGCCACAATTGAACCAAGCACCTGTTACTTTTCGACAATTCTCCGTCTGGTGATTGCCTCCGCAGTGGCCACATTGCAGCTTTTTCTTACCAAAGCTGTGCACCAGTCCAGAATCGGAAGAAGGAAGAAGATACAGACTTCTTGAAAGACTGACCCCTCGGTCCCAACGAACTAGAACTTTAGCTAGCTTGCATAGCCTTCCTCCTTGCAATACTGATCTCGGCTTGACGACAACGATTCACTAATCCTTCGTACGAAGTAGGATCGTCACAGACAGAAACCCGATCAAAAATCTCCTGGTTCAAACCATTCAAAAAGTGAGAATATTTTGCTGCAGAATTCTCACTGTGATATGAAGAGCGTACGACAACAGATCCGTAAAACGCTTTTGGTAATCCTCAATGCTCGAATCTCCTTGCTTAATGGTCAACAGTTCCATCTCCTTCGCTTGACGAAGAGCTGGCGGAAAGTGATGATTGATGAAGGCCTGACGGAAATGTTATCAACGAATCCGCCCATGCTGCTGAATTAGAATGGTAGAAACAAGTTTCCACCATTTCCAAGCTTCTCCTTGGATCATGAAATCGGCTACCTCCATCTTCATCCTCGTCATAGTGCAGCACTCGAAAACACTGCTCCATGATATCGACCCAAGCTTCAGCAACATCAACATTCTCATCTCCGGTTAACAGTGGAGGTCCATCTTAATGAAATCCATAATGTTGACATGGTTCCTACGTCTCCTTTCATCATGATCTCGGTGACGCCTTCCGTCACGATCTCTACGACGATGATCTCGGCTAGCCTCATCGTTGCCATAAAGGCCATGTCCTACACTTCTGTGACTGTTTCCATCTCCTAACATTTGAAAGGAAACCAAAATCAACCTCTAAATCCTTAAAACAGAATTACTAATGTCCCAAAAATCTTTGCATGCTCTGATACCACAAAATGCAGCGCCCTTACCCGAGCCATTACTAGACAAAATAATAAGCATGCAACATTAAAACCTAATAACAACAATTAAACAGCGGAAAGCAAATAACTTAATCAATCTTACAACCCAAACGAAAACAGAACAAATAACAGTAGTCTTAAACATTAATACAACCATATCGAAAACATAATTATGAACGAGAAAACGATAAACCACATAAAACCTCCACTGGATCACTACTGAAAACCCAACAGCTCTAGCTACTGCCCTAGTCGTCTGAACCGTCAAACCTAAGACCTGTCCCGTGGAATGGGGTGCCCAAGATGAAAACAAAGATGTGAGTGACAATCGCCCAATACGAGAATGTACGAGTATACAAACTGATATGATGAATGCAAAATGCAATATGCTCGGATATCAAGGATCAAGTCAAGAATCTCATGCTCAGTCTAGAGGTGCCTGAGTGTGTAGTCTCTGATCTACCCTAGGCATGTTTTGGCTCCCACACTCATCAAGACGTGGATCTACAATGTTCAGGTCATCAGAGCCCGCGGGTCTCGTCGGACACTGTAGCTCTCGATGCCCCATCATCCACAATAAGAATAGGGCTAAGCGGCCCCAACAAACGAGGTATATCTCAAAAAATATCAGGCTCAACATGGTATGTCATGCATAATATGTCAAATCAGTAAAACATGTATCATGCAACAGATAAATATGCAACATATAAGCGTGTATACTACGCTTGGATATCTCAGTCAGTACATCACGTACATCACTAAAACAATCTGACAGAAAGCTCCGAATCTAGACAATACCAACATAATGAAATCACTATCAAACCAGATCCTGAATTATCAAACATGTTACAAAATTCTCCCTAATGATCCTTAAATCACTATTTAAGGCTTTATGATTATACCTGCGTCCGTCGTGAGCCCGCTGATGATGTCTCGATCTCAGTTCATCGACCTCTCCTCGAGTCGACACTATTTTCGAAACTTCCCAACACCAAAGTGCCCTAGAAACTGACTAGAAAACTAAGGTATAAGTCTAGAACTCTCTCTGAAAGATGCGGTGTAGGAAACAAAAGAAATTAGCTTCCATTTATAGGATGCATCCGGACTAGTTCAGAAAATCCAAATCAATCTTATCTGCCACGTGTCAGAATCTCATTTGTCTAGTTGGATTTCTCGGGATAATGTAATTTGAAGTAGATCGAGTTATCCATTTTAAATTCGGTGGATCCCAACAACTTGATCCCGAATTATCAGTTCTTTAATAATACTTAATTAACAACTCTTTAATTATCTCTTAATTTGTACTTCATTCAAAATAAAGATTTGGGTCATTACAAATTTTTAATTTGTTTATGGAGGGATATCGAGCCATGACTCTAGTATCCTGTTGACCCCTGAAAAATAAACATGGAGAGAAAATGTAGAGCAGGAGCTAGAGAAATTATTTGCTGCTTATTATTTTTTTCAACTCTATTGATAATGCATGTAATCATATACAGTTCTTGACTAAGGATATAAATAATCCTATGAAATTTCACAAAATATCTGTATTCCTATTTACAATAGATATTCTTATTTTTCTGCAGTGTGTCATATTTGTGTACAATTTCTTCTTGTTTACAGTTAAATACAAATGTTGATTGTATGTCCAATGGTTTCAGTGTGTCATATTTGTGTACAATTTCATTACAAATTTTTAATTTGTTTACGGAGGGATATCGAGCCATGACTCTAATATCCTGTTGACCCCTGAATAATAAACATGGAGAGAAAATGTAGAGCAGGAGCTAGAGAAATTATTTGCTGCTTATTATTTTTTTCAACTCTATTGATAATTAGGGTGCAATGCATCTAATCATATACAGTTCTTGACTAAGGATATAAATAATCCTATGAAATTTCACAAAATATCTGTATTCCTTTTTACAATAGATATTCTTATTTTTCTGCAGCGTGTCATATTTGTGTACAATTTCATCTTGTTTACAGTTAAATACAAATGTTGATTGTATGTCCAATGGTTTCAGTGTTATTGATGCGTAATTGGTGTTGATTATTACTTCTGGTGCTGAATATTTTGATTTTCTGATAGCTTTTACCAGAATTTCGAGAAAATGTTGGTTGTGTATGTTCGTGGAATAGTTTTAAATAATTACTGTGTATTGGGCATGAATTATTTTCCTTTTGCTTCTATGATTTGAAATTTCTAAATGTTTTTCCTAAAGTGGTGGCCGAATGTTACTTGGGTATTTTCAGAGGGGTGATCTTATAAGATAATGTATCGGATATTCTCTGCTTAGCTGTTGGTGAAAAACCTTTTTGATTTCAATTATGATGTTTATTCTTGTAAGATAACCAATCTTGGAATGCAGCATCTTGTTTTTCTACACCGCCATAGAATGAATACACTCGGTCTTGACAGCAGACTCAAACTTCCAATTGAAACACAACAATATGACACAATCAGTGAAGATGAGTTGAAGATAGTTATTCTCACCTAATTACTTGCTTATGCATTTAATCATATGTGAGGATAGAGTTTTATGTTTTTAGCAATCTGTGAGTGATAACTGATACATGATTCGTACAGTACACTTTATTTTCATTAGTAGTCAAAACTGACGAGATATTCACTTTGTACCTGTCATGTAAAAGATTTTGCAGTATATCTTGTCTCAGAGGCAGTTGCAATTTTGTTTTGGTAAGCTTCTCCTCTAATGCTAGATGATTTGGTTTTTGCAGGAAAAGAGCAAGTGGTTTAAAGAACTGGTGAGTTCTATGACATGTGCCTTGAGCTTCATTTGTTAAATTTTTATACAATGATGAGTAGAAATATTCTATTGGTTTTCAATGGAATGTTTGTTCTTGATTTTTCGCTTTGATAGTGCTCAGGGGACATGTTTGGGATGGGCAACTGTACTTTTGGTTTTGCTATTGGCTTCATTTAAAAAAATTTCATGATGTTTTGTTTTTTGTTCTCCGGTGATTACTTTCAGGTGTGGGCTTTATATAGTCTTATATCTGATTTCATGTTGGCAATTAGTATCTTAAATTGTTTTCCACGTTAAACATTGTGTACCTGAGCATTGATCTGCAATGTGTAGTCTCTGTAGAAAATAACAAATATCAGTGTCAAACAATAAATTAAAAAAAATCGAATATCAGGATTTCTCTTCCTTTTATTTACGAATTAAGCTAAAAAAATTTAAATCCCTTCAGATACCTTGAGATATGTTACTCGCTGTCTAGATACTTCTCTAGTTTTATGATTATGTTAGATGTCTACCATCACTTCAGTCTATTCTTCATGCTGCTTACAGCCTTGGGAGCAGAGAATGAAGACTTCTCATGATGAAGGGACACTAGTTTTGTTCCAGAATTTGGATCCAGAATTTACTTCAGGGGAAGTGGAGGTAAGATCATTACCTATTTTTAATGAATCTCTATATTTTCCAACTCCGTGCTTTCTTGCTTGTTGGCTTATAGTATTAGGTCGTTTTTACTTCTTAAATTCAATAAGGCACTTCATAGATGCTCTGAACTGTTTGTTTGTGTCAAATGCTTACTTGTTTTCCATCTTTCATTTGTATCAATAAATATCTCTCTTTATCTAGTTTCATTTGTGGAGTTTGAATTGAATTTCAATTACCGATGCCTTTAGAGAAATAAATAAGCATTAAATTTTTTGTTACCCTCACATCCCTGATGTCTTTTTGTTTTGGGAGGGGGTGGGTCGGGCTCTTTTGACTCTTAAATGTCAGATAACAGGTGGGTTGAGTGCCATTACAAGGGATTTTTCTGCGTCTTTATCTGCTTTTGGGTTTTCATTCTTAAGTAGTCTCTGATGTGATTAATGAATGGTGTTACTTCAGGATATTGTTTTTCATGCATTTGAGGAAATTTGTGCAGCAAGAATGGTGCAGCATATTGCTATTTCTAATCCACACTATGGTATGTAGGTAAACTAGAATTGGTATGACTTCAGCAAGTAGAGTTTTGTCATTTCTGAGTTCTTATTAGTTAATTGTAAATAAGGTGAAGCTAATTCTATGACTGGCTCCTTTTTTCTTTCTTTTGGTTTTACTGCCTTTTTTGGTCCCATCTCATTTTTTTTTATCTTTTTGTCTCAAGAATGATCGTGGTAGTTTTGTTTTGTCTTTCCATTGAATAATTTTCAGGTCAAGCTTTTGCTATATTTAAAACAAGGGAAGCTGCAGAGAGAATTGTTAAAGAACTTGATGACGGTTGCTTGATGCTACCAAACAACAGGTATGCTAAAAATTTAATCTTCTCTTAAGAAAGCATGCTGATCTTGGGTTCATAAAGTTTCGTTGAAATGTTTAATGTCACAAGACTCATAACTGATCTTTTTTTCTTTGAAGTGCATAGCCAATTAATCTAGCAGATACTGCACATTTTTCTGAAATTTTCTGCATAGTTTACCATAATAAATTACATTTTTTCCCCTAGCTGTTATTCTATCTCTATGAGTACAGTTGGTCCATAGAAAGCTCAGATGATAATGAAATAAATGTTTAGATCTCCTGTCACTAGGAAGTGCATACCTGAGTACTATTCTTTCTACAGGCCGCTGATAGGTGGCATTGCTGTTCTTCCCAACTTATCTGAAAAGCAGATGACATTTGTTGGTCATTTTGCTATCGACAAAGTTAGACGTCAAGTGCAGAGGGATATGGTGCTCTCTCTCCCCTCACGTTCTTGTCTACGATATATAAAATAATTTTAGTACATTATTGTTGTGTGACTTGTGTCACGCATGGTGCTCTTAGACAACTCTGAAATTCCTTTTATTCCTATGTCCCTTTTTGCACTGCCCAGAAAGAAGCTGTATCTACTTCTCATTACTCCCAGACTAACACAATTGAATATGAGATGGCTATGTCTTGGTGCTTACTACAATCGAAAGCTGATAGATGGTGGATCAAGCTTTATGAGGTGCGTGAGACAAGTTGAGTCGATCCTGCTGAATCTAGCGAATGTTTTGTACAGTACATTTCAATTGAAAATTCTATGTATATTGTTGTGTTTTTATCAGCAGCAAAATGTTAATTTAAAGAAACTGACAAGTGATCTCAAGTCGAAATGAACATCAGCTTCGAAGCAGTGTCGTTTTGGTTAGTAATTCCACCTTTCAAGTTCTTAACTCTTGGTCTGAAAATATTGTTCTCTTATTCTTGGATCTTGGTGCACTCCTTTTCTCTTGAGATACACGTGCAGAAACAAAAGTGCTCTGTAGTTCTTGTGCATACACAACATACTTGATCAAGAAGTTTCTTGTTTTTATTCATCTAGAACATAAAGTGAAGATGTCCATGTTTTATTTCTTCGTAATTCAGGTGAGAGCCGTGGCTAATCTCCTGTGCATATCGGAAGAAGGCCAGATTATGCGGCTCTGCCTTGTCTAGCAACACCGATAGGGTATTGCCTTTACTGGTTGTTTAGAGAGTTGACGAAGACTGTTGTGCATTCTGAAAATATATAGGTAGATTCTATGTAATTGTTAACTCGTTCTACAACATCTCAAGGTTTGCAAAAGAGTTGCATTTTGAGAAATTGAGTTATTGCCCGCACTATTAGAGATTCAACAAGTACTCAATTTATCAAATTCGCATCAGTTTATTCGATGTAATTCATATAACATCCAAGCACTCAATTTGTTTCCAGTGTCGTAAGTCGGACGAAGATTTTAAATATGATTCTCGTGGAGAGGGATTTGCAATTTCGGTCTACCAAAATTTAGTGGATTCAAATGTTTCTACATTTTATCTCTGATGTAGTTTTTATTTATTGTTCTCAAGGAAAATAAGTGAATAACTATTAAAATTTTGATATACAGGCATGTTGGTTATGTTCCTATTCAAGTAATTAGCTTTCATTTTGATAATTAGTACCCTTACATTTTTAAAAATTTTCCTTGATTTATGGTAGTCATAATTTTTGCCTCAATTTAGTACATGCAGTGCATAATTAATTTATTTAGTTGGGGAGAGCATTCTTACATTTGGTTTTAAATTAAACATCACATGCTTAACTTAAATTTTTTTTTTTGCCAGGTGAGCTACAACAAGTAATCGACTTTTATTTTTTACTTTTAATTGATAAAGCTAAATCTTCCATTTTACCTAATCCTCGCCTTTAATTGCTGGTCCCTACTTTCCCTTTGATGTAATAGAAATTTGACTTTAAAATTGCAAAAGACAACTTTTTAGTTATTTGATTTTAGAAAAGTGAGAGATTTGAATATCAGTTCAAAATATTTTATACGTATTTTCATCATAGTTTTAATTTGACACAATTAGTTGTCAATGTCAATGTCTTCACTTTGAGAGATCAAATACACTTCTTTTAAAATGTCAATTTAATTTATTTTTTCTTCTCAATTTTATCTATGGGTAAAAAGATTTTTTTTTTTTTTATAAAAGGACTCTCGTGATAATTTAAAAATATGTCGTGTTTTAAATAATTTATGTGATAATTTAAACGACGCATTGCATTTATATTGAAAAAGTTATCTTTGATGTATAGTAAAGTTAGCTTATGTTAATATTAGATAAATAAATTCCGCAAACAATTTTTAAACGATAATTTCGTTGTGTAAAATTTTAAAATATTAATATTGATCTACTCCATGAATCAAATGAGGCGCGATGAATTTTAAAATTTTAGTCTAAAAAATAGTAAAATTTCAATAATTATTGATCATCCAAGCAAAAGTGTAAAATTCTTATAGAAATATATCTAAAATCAATTAATATATCAATCCATAGAGAGATTTAATCGAGAAAATTGATACCACAAAATAAAGAATGTGATAAAAATTATTCATCAAACCACTATAAAATCTCGATATCAATAATTATTGATAATCCAAGCAAGAATTTAAGAATTTGAGTGAAAAATCTAAAATCCATTGATATAACAATTTTTGATAGACTTAGAGAGTGTTTGCAACTTATACAAAATTGATTATTAAAATTTTTGGTTGTAAATAAAAATTTACTAATCAGTTTTTGTTAATATCCCACTCAGTCGATTGAGATCAATTAATCGATAAAGATACTTTGATAATGCAACGTAGAGACTTAAGATTTTTTTTTAAAAAATAACTATGAAATTTCGATAAATATTGGAGAACCTAAAAATAGATTTAAAATAAGTTAGTATGGATAAATTTTAAACTCGTTCGTTGAAGCAAATTGTCTAGGGGTGTCAACCGGGTGGGTTGAGTCGGGTTTCGGGTCAACCCGCGAAATTTTTTTTTCAACCCGAACCCGAAGCAACCCGAAAACCCCCAACCCGAACACGAACCCGTATATCTCGACTCAACCCGTCTAACCCGCATAATCCGAATTTTATTTATTTATTTTTAAATTTTTTAAAAAAATTAATGAAAAAAATTCAAAAAAATAAAAAATAATAATAATATTTTAATTTAACACATAATAACAAAATTTCCGATTTAAATTTTAAAGTTTAATCGTAAAAAATTAAAAGTATATTTACTAAATCAAATAAAAAATTGTTAAAAAAATAAAAATATGCAAAATAAATATTAAATGATGAAAATTTATCATATAAATATACAATAAATTTTGTTCAAACATACAATATATAAAAATATAGGTAATATTTTCAAAAAAAAAAGTTTGCGGATCAACCCGCGACCCAACTCGAAACCCGCCTAACATGGCACTAACCCGAATCCACCCAACCCGAACCCGAAAAACCCCAACCCGAACCTGATTTTTTTCGTGTTAGGTCGTGTCGGGTTGACGGATCGTGTCGCATTTTGACACCTTTAAGATTGGCCCTTAAAAGATCAGAACGACGCCGTTTCACCTCGAAAAATGTGACCGTTGCTCCCTCCTTTTTCGAAAAACTTAAAAAACGCGATTTTCCTGAATTTAGGTGGTTGCCCAAATAAAATGAGTAGGAATTGTACGTAACTGAATGAATGAAACCGCAGAAAACTCTCTCTCTCTCTCTCTCTGCGTGACATTTTGTCTGTTTCTCCTTTCCTGCTCAGCATTCATCATTTGTTCATCCACCCTTTCTCAAAAGGAAGAAAATAATTGTAAATTCGGAGCGAATGTATCTCTTGCAAAATATGGTCGGAGTTTCCTAGGATTTATAGAGGTGTTTTTTGCTTTCATTTTTTAGTGCTTTGCTTCAGTCCCATTTACTAAACCCTCCTACCCTTGGTGGAATGATCAAGAAAGATTCCATCTTTACGCGAAGAAATGACCGCTTCTGTGTGATTTGTGCTTTTTGTTTGTGGTTGTGTGAGAGTATGGTATGAGCGAAATTAAATCCCGCGATACCCTATTTGTTTTGAGTTTGGATTAGACAGAGGGAGGAAGAAATGGGATGTGCTCAGTCGAAAATCGACAATGAGGAGTCTGTCTCGAGGTGCAAAGAGAGGAGAAATTTGATGAAAGAAGCCGTGTCCTTGAGAAATGCTTTCGCTTCAGCTCATTCTGGTTTCTCTGTGTCCCTTAAAGATACTGGTGCCGCCTTGAGCGATTACGCACAAGGAGAGGTGCCGCCACCTCGTCCGGAGGCTGTGGTGCAACAGGAGCCCTCCTCCTCCGACCATCCTCCGCCACCACCCCCTCCTCCGGTGGAATCAAGCCTTCCTCCCCCTCCTCCGCCCCTTCCAAGCTTTTCACCCATCACGCCCCTTCAGCGTTCTGTTACTATGCCAGCTGTGGTGTCACAGATGGAGAAGAAGGGGAAAATGAAGGGGATTTCCATTGATGAGAGTGATGTTTATGAAGAAGAAGAGGAGGAAGAAGACATAGGAAGGTTTCATAGGATGAAGAAAGAGGTCGTGGATGTGGCATCGGAAACTCCGACGAGAGCTCCCAATCAAATGACTCCGCCGGAAATTAAAGGCATGGCTTGGGATTATTTCTTTATGGACAATATGCCTCAACAACCATTGGATGAGGTTGAAGATGAAGAGCGAGGTTACATGGAAGAGGGAAGCGGCGACCACAGCAAAAGTATCAATTTCAATAGTATTGGAGGGATGGTGGAGTTCAAGACTCCAGAAAAGCAGATGGGATCCGAGAGGATTGAAGAGTTCAAGACACCGGTAAGTGTGCCAATGGAGAAGCACTTTTTGCACTCAAAAACAGCGCCACCGGCGATTAATAAAGTTGGATTTGGTTTTGGAGAGTTGGTGGGAAATACTAACAGTGTGGATTTGCTGAAAGTTTTAAGTGATATTGATGACCATTTCCTCAAGGCTTCTCAAAGTGCACAGGAGGTATCGAAGATGTTGGAGGCCACCCGATTGCATTATCATTCAAATTTTGCAGACAATCGAGGTGATAATAGAATTGCGTAACATTGGCTCCAATTCTTGCTTGTTATTAGTTATGTTCAATTATAATATACCTGGATCGATTTTATTTATTCACAGAGGCAGTTTGATGCTTGAACTATACACAGAGGGGAGACTTGTTTGAAAAATTCGAGTTACCTTTATTGAAGGCCTTGGCTTGAATCATGAACCCAAACACTTGGATTTGTGAAAACTTAAACCTTTGTAACTTGAATGTAGTTTAAAGCTATTAAAAAACAAATACCATGTTGTCAAGTCTCTGTTGAATTTGAAAGACTTGTTAAGATTTGTGAAGAATATCTTCGTTTATTCGTGGCATGACATAATGATCAGATTTTACTGTCTTGAAGTTGACAGATATTGTCCCTCTCATCTTTCAGGGCACATTGACCATGCTGCGAGAGTCATGCAAGTTATAACATGGAATAAATCTTTCAAAGGTGCGGACAATAGTAGTGAGGGAACAAAGGATACTGTTGATGCTGAAGATTATGAGACACATGCCACTGTTTTAGATAAATTGCTCGCATGGGAGAAAAAGCTCTATGAAGAAGTCAAGGTGCATTGATAGTTCTCCAACGTTATATGTATTTGAATGTCATCCATGATCTCTTATTTCCATTTTGTTTTTATTAGTTAGTTACAATTGAAGTTAACTTTAACTATCTTTAGTCCTTGATCAATTCACATCTCTTTTCTAGTACCGTATGTCTAGAAGTGTTTTTGCTTTTTATCCAGGGATGAAAAAAATATCCCTTTTATTTGTTATGCACTCCTTTGTTGGATGAAAAGGTTTAAATTTTATGTAAAATCTTTCTAAAATTGCAAGTTTCACCCTCCCAAATCCACGGAGGTCACCCCAAGTCCCCAACTGTCCAAATTCTCTTATCCTTATGATGAATGCAAGCTCCGGGTTGTTTATATGTTGTTCTGCTGTGAGTGTTAACTGCATATTTTGTGAAATTGAGATACCACTTGTGATTTATTTTCCTATCCGCTGATAGGCCGGTGAGCTTATGAAACTCGAGTATCAGCGTAAAGTTGCTGTTCTAAACAAACTGAAAAAACGGAAAGCTAGTTCTGAACAACTCGAGAAAGCAAAAGCCGCTGTCAATCATTTGCACACTCGTTACATAGTCGACATGCAATCCTTGGATTCAACTGTCTCTGAAGTGAATGATATTCGCGACAAACAGTTGCATCCAAAGCTCATCAGTCTTATTCGTGGGTAAGTTCCTTCATCTTCTCTTATACTTTTGAATTCATATTTCTGATTCAATTTCTTGTTGCCTATACAGCTCACTTTTTAATAAAAAAGTAGTATTTCTATGGGAATTTAGTTTGCTGTGCTGCATCATGTGTTCTTGGCTGATATTTTCCTTTGGTTTTTATTTTTTATGTTTTTTCTCCAAATAATTAACTATTTGGACTAGTTTAGGCCGTGTTATGATACAAAACCGTGAAATTTTGTTCTGTTGAGATGTATATTACCTATTTTCTTAAAATCAATAATCTCTTAAATCTTGAAGGATGACAAAAATGTGGGAATCCATGTGCTCACATCATGATAGTCAGCTCAAGATTGTTACAGATCTCAAATTCCTCGATGTTTCTGGGGTCCACATCGAAACAAGCAAACACCATCATGAGCGAACCAAACAGCTTTCAACGGTGGTGGACGAATGGCATTCACAGTTTGAAAAACTCGTAACCAATCAAAGACAATACATCAGTTCTCTCAACAGCTGGTTGAAGTTAAACCTCATACCAATCGAGAGTAGCTTGAAAGAAAAAATCTCATCGCCTCCTAGAACTCAAAATCCTCCTATCCAACCACTACTCAATGCCTGGCAGGACCTCCTCGAAAAACTCCCTGATGAAATTGCGAAAAATGCAATTTCCTCCTTTGCAGCAGTTGTAAAGACCATCTTTATCCACCAAGAGGAGGAAATGAAGCTTAAGGACAAGTATGAAGAAACTCAAAAAGAGTATATTCGAAAAAAACAAGCCTACGATGAATGGCATCAAAAATACATGCTACGCAGGACACCACCAGAGGAAGACACGGTTAAAGCTATAGAAACAGGTGCAAAAGACCCTGTTTCTGAGAGACAATTTGTGGTAGAAAGCTTGAAAAAGAAGATGGAAGATGAAATGGAAGACCATCAAAAGCACTGTCTTCAAGTGAGGGAAAAGTCGGTCGGGAGCTTGAAAATCAGGTTACCTGAGCTTTTTCGGGCCCTGTACGACTATGCTCATGCATGTTACAATGCTTATGAGAGACTGAGATTGATTACAGAGTCTCAGCATGTCAAATGATCAGCCCTGTGCGATCTTTTTGTAGGAGATTTAAGTTTGGAGTTTTGTTGTCTTTAATTGATGGGAACTGGGATTGTGTTTTGATTGCAGACTTATTTATGCGGCGTATTTAGGCTCATCGTCTTTTAATGTGCAAACTTGTAACTAGCATAGTCTATTGATTTTTATTTTTTTAAGTTTTTACAAAACTAATTCTCCTTAGGACCACACGCCTATACGTATGCTGCGTGAGTTTTGTTCGTGAATTAATAACCTGCCTACAGAATATCAACGAGGCCGAGGAAATAGAATCACACCGAGCATTGGAACTTGAATTAATCCGGTTTCAACTTTATCTCTCTCTCTCTCTCTCTCTCTCTCTATTAAGAAATAACTCGAATAATATGTTCAAGATTGATTCTTCATCTGAGTGAATTTTTTTAAAAAAACTAATAAATATATTAAACATCTCGAGTTATGAAATATAATTATTTAAGCTACGATTAAACCTAAAAACATATCTGAGATCCACTCAAGTTTTGATAATTCTAATGATATTCTTATTTCCAACAGATTCAAACTCCGCTGACGAGTACAGAGTACAATATCAAACCACCACATTCATATGAATGGCGAATATGGATGACATAAAATTTATGCTTCCAAGTACTCGCTAAGACCAAGCAACTTATTTCGTATGAGTTGGTCTTTGATGTGATACATAATTTATTAGTCTACAACAATAAAGAAATGGTTGTAATACGGTCAGCCCATTTTTGTGACGGCAGCATGCATTGCATCTGCAAGATGTGGCACGGTCTTCGTACTCAGCCCAGCCATGCTAATTCGCCTGCACAAGTAACAAGATTAATAGATTATCCTGATGCACTATCGTATCAGAATTTATTATTTGTTGGTTACACTGGATTTTCATTGAGATGGAGAATACAGCGAACCTCAGGACACTTCACAAACAGATACATGACATAGTCAATGACGAGCACCGATTTTAAACAGAATTTTATCATGTTACACAATGCTCCTGGGGTCTTCCACTACACTAAAAAATTTTACCAGACACGTCCCGTGAGCATCTAGAGTAATGGACAGTGCATGGAGTAACACTAGACTAGAAATGCTGTGTGTGTGATTGGGGGGGTTAGACAGGGTAGCAGAATACAATATCGAGTAGCCGGAAATATCCAATAAATAATTTTTACCCATCGGATGTCATGTATATGTGGTATTCTTTTCTCATGAAGGCTACTTGCTCTGAATTAAGTCCAGTGAATGTAAACATCCCAATTTGCTTGATAATGTGACTCCAGTCACCAGGTGTATCTGCCAGCATGAGATGGAACGTGCCAAATTAATATCAATACAAAACATCTTCTAAATATGAGAAATAGTGCAATTGGTGAATGACCAATACGCAAAGAGAAGCAATATTTAGACTTTTATCCTCTTCAATAACTATAAAATTAGCATTTTTCCTAGCAGAAAGCCTGGGTTGATTTGGTGATTGTAATGGGAGGTTAAAAGCCACATGAAAGCGAAGCCGAATATCACAAAAGATGCAAGTGAACCTCCTCATCTAATTTTCCATGTCATAAAATAAACGTCACAGCTTCAAATTAGACAAGGGAAACTTATGCCATAGATACCATAATGATTGGCTCTACTCACAAGATTTGACATAATAAAATCATATAATGACAGAAAGAATCCAAAATAGGCATGCATTTCTAAATGTGATGGTTTGCAGGTGCTATCAATTGCCATATAGTTGTCCACACATTAAGAAAGGCTCAGACACATTAAAAGATGGGAAGTGCAACTGATAACAAGTGTGGGGTTTCCTGTGAGGAGAAAAGATAAAAAAAAAAACACAAAGAATTAAATCTTAAATACCTCTAGCATGTAAAGCATCTAGAAGCTGGTGGCGCATGCTAATAATACGATCAGCCATCGCTTTCAGCTCATTTGTCCACTCTTGAAACATAGAGCTGCAGGTTCGTAAATCAGTGACCATATTAGTAACGACATCCACAGTCCAGGTACATTTATTTTTTGACATTCTGTTCATATCATGTGAAATATGTATAATTCTCCATTTAAAAACCCAAGGGCTCAAAACATTTGTGGTACATCGCATATGTTACAACAGTAAACCACAACATTTCATACCTGTCCTTGAGGATCGTTCCCACAATTGATGCGCCGTGAATGGGTGGGTTTGAATACATTGGCCTGATCACCAGCTTCAATTGAGACTCCACCCTACCTGCCACATCCGCAGTTCTGCAAACCTGGAAAAAATTTCTGGAATGATAATCCCTCCGCACTCATGTTTACTATACTTGACCACCTCGAATATGCAGATATAGTGCTAATTGTTTAGTTTATATTATGAACCTACACAGATATTCGTGCTTGAAGCCTCCTAGAAATGCTAATTTTGGACTATTTTCTCCACTCCACTCCAGTGTTGAATTTTCTTGAACATCTGATATATGCATCAATACTAATTGAACAGATCTTTAAAGAAAAAATAAAAAGAAAAACAGACAACGCCGAGGATGAAATGAATCCTTACTATACTTTATTAATTTCATGTAGCAATACAATATTCAGCATCAATCAAGGACACAATTAGCAGCATAAAAGAGCAACCTCAAAAAATAGGTTTCTCACAGACTAAGGAGATCAGTGTTTTTCCAGTAATACTTGAAATAAAATGGAGATGCTGTCGAACATAGCGACCATGAATTGATCAGTTCTCACAAAGTTAACATTTGAATGGTGCCATGGTCAGATGATTACGTGAGAAAAATCAAGTCATTTGCCTCTTTCTTTGATTAGTATGGACTTTTAAAATCACTAGCAACAAGAAGATTGGGGAAGACCGCATATGACACATTTTTTAATGTTAAAATATTGGGGAAGTTGGTGAAAAATCCTCAATCAAAACATTTCTTTGGGTTCACTCCCTACCCACAAAATTGTGGTACTATGTCATACAAATTGTGGTACACTTCATGTGGAAATGTGGTACAAAAAAAGTACCCATGGACTAAACAAAAAAAAAACGACGGCTGGGGACTGTAGGCCAATTTCCAGTAAAATATTCAATAAAGTGTGTGATCACAACTAAATCAAATCTGTTACCGATGTCATTGTCTTTCGAACTTACAATGCTTAGGGCACCAACACGCTCCCCATAGAGGCCCAAGTTTTTAGCATAACTTTGAGCCACAAGACATTCACCCCCATCTGCTACAAACATCCGAACAGACTGAGCATCTGAATCCAAGTTTCCACTTGCAAAACCCTAAAGCAAAGAAATTTAAATTAATGCATGTGCAAATTGATACTACAGAGCAGTCTGACTCAAATTTAGATACTATAAATATAATTTCAAATTCCATGCATAACAGTTCAATCACCTGATAAGCACTATCAAAGAAAGGCAGCAATGCCTTTGATCTCATCAACTTTCTAATCTGCTCCCACTGTTGGGTAGTAGGATCAACCCCTGTTGGATTATGAGCACATGCATGCAGAAGCACAATGGATCCGGAAGGAGCAGAACCAAGGTCTTCCACCAAGCCTGTTGTTTTCACAAACCTACATATCTTAGTCCTTAGATATCATCCAAACAAACAAGAGATCCATGTGGTAAAGCATTTATGAGCATATGCATTTCTAAGTCAATGAAACAGTAAACAAATGATGCTACAGTTTAAGATTGAAAAATGGAGATATATGGCCATGTATTCATTGAAACCCACTACCTAGAACACTATCCGAGGCAGTTCTCAACTAAAAAACACTGCAACAAAAAGTTTATTCGACACATTTTAATGCATGTTTTGTGTTACTGAACAGGAGCCACACTTAGTAGATACACTGCAGGGTAAATATCAGTTTAACAGACGATAGTCTTCCACAAAGCAAGGACGCAAAGTAAAATATGGCAGCCAAAACTCGATCCCAAAGTGCAAAAGAAGTACATTTAATTATAAGAGAATATTTTAAAACCTTGGAAATCAAGTCCACGAGTTGCAGGATCATAGTAGCGATAAGTCTTTACAGATAATCCAGCCAAACCAAAAACTTTGGGGTGGTTTCCCCACGTTGGCACTGGAATATACATGGTACGCTGCAAACACGTGGGCAATGGCTAAATGATGACTAAATCCATATTGCCAAAAGTAAAGAGGAGAGAGGTTTAAGTAGAGCTAAACCTAAAGGATTTAAACTCACTTGATGATAGTGCCGTGCCAAAAATTCACCACCAACCCTCAGCGAGCCAGTACCAGATAAGCACTGAACAGTTGTGACCCTGTTTTCTCGAATAGCAGGACTACTTGCAAGAACACAAAGAAGTGATTCACAAAGATCTACTATTTTACAAGTCAAAACAGAAGGAAACCCAATCAAGGACAGAAAGCTATCAGTGGCCAATAAGGCTTAGCTTACAACCAGAAAGAACAAGTATCATGATACAGTGAAGGATAAGAGTGGCCAACATCAAGTTTAAGCAACCCAGATTGGAGCAAGAAGCTATGGACTGAACAGGAGTTGGGTAAAGCAACACGAATGGAATAAATCGGGTGATAAGACCACAAATGAAGGGCATTTATTTTGTCAACATTCCTCTTGCATTAATCTATAAATGTTATTTCTTCAGAGAGACATGGCATTTCCATGAGAGCTAGTAAAAGACAAAATGTGATACCTAAAGGGAAAAAATCATTTGATAAAGTATGTCGTTTTGACGTAATTATGCATTCAACATAACCTCTAGGGTTCACAAGAAGAACGAAAGTAGATATGGTATTTCTATTCGATGGTATTGTTTACAAAAAAAACCACTCAATGCTACCATAGGCTAAAAAAGTGCTGGTAAAAGAAACCATGGCTCTATTATTATCGTCAAACCTGGTTGAATCAAACTTTTAATCCTTCATGGATAAACAAGCAGACAGTCATTGCAGAGTTTAACACACAGATTACCTGTCAGAACCAAGAATGAGATTTGCACTCAGTTTATTGAAATCTGCTAATCCAACAATGGGGAGATACTCCTTTACACGAGAGCTGCGTCAGAATTGAACTTATCACCGCATTCAACAATCCTGAAATCTCCAAACACAAAACTACTACATATACCTGTCATTGACTAGCATTTGCTCTGCTTTTCTAACAACATTCAAAACAAGAGGCTTTCCTTCCTGTGGTTACACGATCAAGTTAAGATCCGCGCTAATGAAATCAGTATTTATATATCATTGAAGACCGAGCAATTCACCTCTGTCCGATATGCACCGACTCCCAAATTCAATTTCACCGGGCTAGGGTCTTTATTGTACGCAACAGTCACCTTTATAATCAAAATTGGTTAATAAATTTCAAAACTGAATGGAACAAAGGATTCGTAACATGCTATCAGATCTGATCAACATCTTAAAACATCAATCACTGATAATTTAAAATAATAAAAATTATTATATAGAATCGAACAGATCATGCAGATTTCCAAAACGTAGAGAGTTACTCCGAGAATAGGATCTTCGGGAGCTTGAACAACGTGGTGAAAGACAGAATTCTGACCGCCGGAGAATCCAGAAGTCGGCGAAACGTCGATGGATTGGTTGGCGGAGTCCATAGGAGAGCTTTCGAGATGTCTAGCCAAAGTAGTTAGCCTCCGATCAGCGGGTGATGGTGCAATGTTTCCCTCGTGCATGATACTAATCAAAAAGACGAATATTCTGCCTTTTCCTTGGTGCTAAATTACGCCAGGCGCGCATGCAGACTGACTCGGCTTCACCATACATATAAACATATCTCTCCGTGACGTGGCAGTATTTATTTAATATCTTAAATTATTTCCAATTTTCGCAAATAAATTTAGCTATCATCTTGTCACATAACAAAATAAATATTGATATGTGGAATAAAATACGGTATGATTTCCTTTTTTTTTTTAAACTATAATATGATATTTTATATTTTTAAGATCTGTCCATGAATTTTTTGTCATGATAATTGTCCAGATTCTAATTCTATTTTATGTAGTTATCACGGTTGATCACCCAATTCATTGAAGGATAAGAAACGAGGTGACCACTCCCGTACGGCACGGCACGTCTCCCAAGGAAATTATTGCCTCCTTCATTTAAATTTTGACTATTCTAAAATTTCCCCAAATATCTAAAAGCCTTGTAGCTACGTCGGTTGAGGAACAGATAAGAAAATCAAATTTCACAAGAGATGGATGATTGACACATATCCAAATGAATTTCTACCCAGACATAAATCTACAAAATCGCACTAGAACAAAACTTAGAACGCTCACTCCAGTTTTATCGTGTCAACATCATTCATCAACCATTCGAGCTGCAGGGAAAACAAAAACAAAAATAACAGATTAAATCATGGGGCCGTAAATGTAAAGAAAATACGACAAGATTTGTGACGTTCGGATCATAGCATTGCCTTGACAATTTGTCGCATGAAGTAATCTCTTCAACAATGATGTGACTTCGTTGAAATGGATGAGCCAGGTAAGGAGCTCCAACGGGTCAAATCTATAATTTATAGTTTTTAGGGAATTTGAGTGAAGATAATGGCTTCAATAGCACCTGCAAACAATGAAAGGAACTCGTGAATGGGCGCCGAAGGGGTGTCCGGCGTGGCCACTCCGATGCTTAATTCAGCAGGTTGAAGATGAGCAAAAACAATATTTGGTAGAAAATATGTATAATGCTTAAGAGTTCAAAGATTTCAGAATCTGTAAATAACATTAATACCAGCTATTTTATAGTAGAAGATGAGGTAGGTACCTCGATTCCAGTGCTACCTACTAAGTATGGCAAGTCGGCTGCCCATACCCTATCTTCTGATGACTTCTAGGACACTCCAAGCCCAAGTTGTTCTGACAGATTAAACGTCCTGTATCAATCATACTCGAGTGTGGTTCAATTCTCGAGGTGGCCCGGGCAATTGGTTACCCGGGTACTTGTATGAGAGCCCGGGCTATGATGACTGCCCGGGGAGAGAAAAAATGCCTGGGGTGGCCCGGGCAATTGGTTACCCGGGTACTTGTATGAGAGCCCGGGCTGTTCGGAGAATACTTGGGAAATATGTAGTGCTCGGGCTCTTGATGGTGTCCGGGTCATCAGCGACCCGGATCCTTATGGGGGGATCACCACCCATCCCTAAAATAGTCGGGCTAGAGCTTGACTCGCTGTCCCGATCTGTCCAAGATAATTAACAATGTACAACATCGGAGCCTTCAAATATCCCAGAGATGAGATGAAATGCTGAGACCTCCTATCCCCCGGACTCATATAACTTATTGTCTAACATTCTTGGGCCCTGTCGTTATTACCACGATGACACGTGTCATAGCATGAATTCCCGCCTAAAGGACGTTTCGCATTCTGAGAAGTGGATAAGTCTGACGCCTCGATAACCGTACACGTCTTTTCACCTCTTGGCACCATTTCCAAAAACGCATCCTAGACGTTCGTGCATTTATAGATCAACGGCTGTGATTAGATCCTTCCTCCTATACATAGTTACTCACCCACTTTTCAATCATATTAACAAATTGTCATCCAGGAAACACAATGGCTGGTGCAAGCAGTTCGAAAACTCCGAGTATGACCGAAGCCTTCAAGGATTCTGCTCTAGAGATTCGAAAATCTACTATGGAAGATGAAGTGTTTCACGAAATTCTTGACTACTGGGAAGAGCTTCAGGGGCTGAAGCTTCTTTATGACTCTGGAGAAGCTATCACTCCTAGCCTGGTAGCTAAACTGAGGAGAGTGCGAGAGCACTTGCATGTAGCTGAGTGGGTAGACATCTTTACAGATGGTCGTATCTATCAATTAATGCTTCGGAAAGAAATAAAGATCCTTAAGCGCATTGCCGATTCAGACAGCTTCCTGAAGACTTCCACCGGGCCTTTAGCTGCTTGGTTGAAAATATGGATAATTGCTGTAGAAGAAGAATATCATGATGTAGTACGTGCTAATGTCTATGGTTGAATAAAATATTAATTATAGCCTGTCTTTGTCGTTACTTTGCTGTAATCCTTTAAGTTTATCAGTTGATACATATATATCGCGAGTTGAACAAGATTAATTGATAAATTATAATGCCAAGCCTTAACATCTCCTGGGCTTTCCTTGAAATGCCGGGGCCTCATGCCTCCCGGGTTCTGAATACGGTGCTTTATCGATTATTCTTCTCGGGTATTCCAAGAGACGTCATTATGACACACGCTTCGCATTCATATCATTCCATGTTCCAAGATTCTGGTAATTCCGATACATTGATATCTGTAGCTCCGTCTTTCTTCATAAATAAAAAACGTTTAGACTAGCTCACGGCTTTCCACTTTCTTTAGCATTAAATACCACCTGTCTATAAATAAGAAGATGAAAGTGAAATAAGAACAATAATCCAATATGCCGAGCTCGAGCGAGTCCACCGTTTGTAGCAGCACGCATGTCCAGGCGCCTTCCCCGATATGTCCTCATCTGGAGGAACTGAAGAGGACCATTGAGGAATATGTTCTGGTGAAGGTCATGTCCACCTTTTATAAGATTCAAGACCTTCTGTATGCACACCAGAATGGCTTGGCTTTTACTCGGCCGCAAAGAGCAGTGGCGCGGAAATACAAGCGGGAATTTCACGTAAATTATGTTGCTGAGCTGGCCACTGATCAAGTTCTGCTGCAGGCGATGCTATGGAAGGAATGGTATCAGCTAAACAAGATTGCTACTACCGGGTCTTTCGCCAACCTCCGAATCCCCGAATTGACTAATTGGATATTGGAGTGGCAAGATTCTGTAAGCTCTAGAATGGCAGCTGTAATATGGCGTCGATTCCATTAATAATATTTTAACTTGTGTACTTTGTTTCTTCACTTTTTTGCAACTAAATTAATATGAACTAAGCCATATATAACTTGATAAATAGAAATAATGTGTAAGGATCTAATGTGTCCTGATCTCTAATATAACGTTCCGGGTTTTAAATAAAGTACCGGGGCCTCAAATCTCCCGAGCTGATAATAAGATTCCGGGGCTTGATATCATCCGGTCTTGTAGTATTTTGTCGTTTAGCTTTTCCGGGCCATGAATGCGATGTTATAATGACGCGTGCCCTTCCATTCCAACGGTCAGGAACGTTTCGCATTCCGAGGAGCCGATAAGCCTGACACACTCATGATTTATTCGTCCTTTCGCCTACTGGCACAATTTTCGAGGCGCATCCTGATCGTCCACGTGTGCTCGGATCAACGGCCTAGATTTGTTCCCACCGCCTATATATATAAGGCCTCTTGTTTTCGAAAAAACACTTTCAAATTTGAAACTTCGGCGAAGCCCTTGCGAATTTTCTCACTGAAGCTCCTCCGTGCAAAATCACTTAGCTCCAACGATCCTCGACCATCCTCCTCCCAAAAACTCGTAAGTTTCTCCTTCATACTATGTCAAATTCAACCTCTTCAACCTCTGGAGCGAATGCGCGAGGCTCTCCCAGTGACGAGTCCACCGCGCTGCGCTCCGATTCCCCTCCGTCTCCCCCTCGCCGTTCTCTCACTCAACCTTCTAAAAAACAAAAAACCCTTCTAACCAAGCCCTCCTCTTCAAAACCCTCCTCCTCGGGCACTTCCCGAGCTCCAAGAAAGGACAAGGGTCAGGGAAAAGCTCGGGTTTCTGACTGCCCTTCTTCTGAGGCCCCGGGAGTTCCTTAGTTCTCCTCAATGAGCAGCACTTTGCGCTCGGGGGCGGACGAGGAACTCCGTACCCTAGGAGTTATTCCCTCTTCCTTTCCTATTATTATACCCGGACCCTCTGATCGGGCAGATAGCCCTCCTCCCTGGTATACTACTTTCTTTCGGGACCAAATCAAGAATGGTCTTCGCTTCCCCATCCCTTCTTTTTACATCGAGGTCGCCAAATTCTTTGGGGTGTCAATCAATTTCATCCCAACTCTTTTCGGATTATGCCTCGGCCTTTGTCCTTTTTCGTATGTATAACCTTGTTATTAACCCCCTTATTCTTCATTACTATTTTACCTGTAGGCTAGGTGATAATGCCTTTTCCCTTTCTGCCCGGTTTAACGCCCGGTTCCTTGATGACATTCCTTCTTCCCAGACAGGATGGAAAGGAAGATACTTTTTTATACAACTCTCATCCTCTCTTTCCTTTTTAACAGGGTTTCTTCCCTTCCTTCCTCCACAGCCTGCCCTTCTCCGAGCTTACAAATTCGAGGAATTTTACATCCGAAGCCAAGACTTGGTGGAGGGTCAAAAATTCTCTTCCTCCTTCCTTATTTCCCAGGAGCACTTGATTACCTATGGGTTGAGTGTCCGGGCTGAAGACCCAATAGATCGGGCAATTGACGAGGTGGCTGGCTCGGACCCTCAACGCGGTAACTTTCTAATTCCTGTCTTCTTAGTTTGTTATTCATCTGTACTTTATAATCTCTACTAATCCTCTCTCGTATTGCGCAGATTCCTCCAAAATGCAAGAGGCTTTTCTCCAGAAGTGGGAAGAGGAAAGGGTTGCCAAGGAGAAGAAATTGGCAGCCCGGAAGGCTGCCCGTGAGAAGAAACAAGCTGAGGCGGAAGCAGCCCGTCAAGCTGAGCTCAACCGGGTGGAAGCCCAGCAAGGAGAGATGACCCGGGATTTATCCCGGGAAGACCCCGAAGACCACATTCCCCTCGTCCGGAGGAAGCGAAAGGCTGTCACAAGCCCAGAGCGGATTCTGGGTGAATCTAATAGGGAAGGAGGGCAGAGCTCGTCAACCACTCCTCCCCAGCGTCAACCCACAGAGGAGCCTCCCCAAGAGCCTCTTCTGACCGATCAACCCACCTGGCCCAACATCTTCCTGGAGGGAGCTTCTTCAACAGGCATTCGGCGCTTAAAACATATGCTCACTCCTGAAGAAGAGGCCTTTTTGAAGAATCCTGTGCCTGGTGCTCGGTTCCTTGAGGGATCCAACCGATTCCTATCTGTAAGTCTCTTTTTTCCTTCATTTCTCCTTTCTTTTCCTAACTTGCTTCGTACAGGCTGCCCAAATGATGATCTCGGCCTTCGAGGAAGTGGCGGCGGTGGCTACCAAGAAAGGTCAACAAACCCGGGCTGCTCAGGAAATCCAAGATCAACTGCACGGAGAGCTTGCCCGGGCTAAAAGCCTTCACGAAGAGGAAATCGACATCCTAAGAGCTTCCTTGGAGTCGGCTCACACGGCACTAGACAAGTCTCGTGAGGACCTCAATGAAGCTACCATTCGGGAGGAGAATTTGCGAGGTGCTCTGTCTGTCTCGGAGTCGAGAAACCATTCTCTATCCGAGCAGATAGAAGTTCAACAATCCCGGGCAGAGAAGGCCGAGAATGCTTTGTCCCTGGCGGAGCATAATAAGGATAAATGGCAAGCTTCCTTCCTTCAATCTCCTGAGTTCAAGGAGGCCGTGGTAGATAAGGCTTACCCTCTTTTCAAGACCGGCTTTGACAAGTGCCGGGAACAATTTGAGGGAGCTAGACTCTTACCCCAGGATAAGGAAAATTTTCCTGATTTTGGCCTGGCCATTGCATCCCTTCCCAAGGATGGTGAGGAGGAGAAGGAGGAAACCAGGAAGACGAACCAGGATCCGACCATATTGATATAGACTAGGGTTGTATTTTCTTTTTTCTTTACTTCTATAATTCCTGTCCTCGGATTTTTAATGAACAAATTCTTTCCTTCAATAGTGTCTCGATTAATCTTTCCATATCCAAGTAATACCATTGTTTCTATGTAAACATCCAGAAAATATTTCAAGTGTTGATAACTAACCGGGACTTCTTAATAAACAATTGAGATAAGAAAAACACATATTTTCGTAACGAATGAATGTCCCTAGCGTGGATCCTGTCAGGTTAGGAATAATCAGGGCGGATTAACACTTGAGCCGGGGAACAGGTCCCGGGACTTGTCAATGGTCGAGGTGTGGTTCCCCGAGGCGGGGTGTAGTGCCCTGGGCGTTTAGAACCAAGGTGCGGCGCCTTGGGCCGGGAAACATGTCCCGGGACTTGTGAATAGTCGATGTGTGGTTCCCTGAGCCAGGGTGTAGTGCCCTAGGCTTTTTAGATACGACAAATAATATGATACTTCTTGCTGAGAAAAACAGATCTTTCATTATATCTTCAACCAATCAATTACATCTGTTAAGCATAGTACTGCTTTAAATTAAATACATTCCAAGGCCTTTTGAGAGAGCGTCTTTGCGCGCCTTCTAAATAAAAAGATCCTGAGCTTACTTTCCGGATGATTTTATAAGGTCCCTCCCACCGAGCTTCTAATTTCCCAACATCCCCGGCAGGATTAACTTCTTCATGACTTGATCCCCTATTTGAAAATCTCGAACTCGGACCTTTTTATTATATGATTTCATGATACGGCCTCGGTATGCTTCCATTCGAATTATTGCTCGATCTCTTTTCTCTTCTACCAAATCCAATTCCATGGCCCGACTTTGATCATTGCTATCTGGGTAAGATTCTACCCGGTAAGAAGTTTGCCCAATTTCAACAGGAAGGACTGCTTCAGAACCATATACCAAGTTGAAGGGAGTTTCTTGAGTAGATGCTCGGGGAGTAGTTCTGTACGCCCAGAGAACACTGGGTAATTCTTCCACCTTGTCTTTTCCCTTGCCTTGTAGCCTGGTTTTCAATGCTTGTACAATAATTCTGTTAATAACTTCTGTTTGACCATTAGCTTGAGGGTAGTCAACAGAAGTAAAAGACTGAGTGATTTTCATTTCATGACACCAAGATGTAATTCCTTTGCCCTGAAATTGTCTCTCATTATCTGATATTAGTCTTCGGGGCACTCCAAACCGGCACACAATGTTCTTCCACAAAAATTTCAGTACTTCCTGTTCAGTGATTTTAGCCAATGGCTCGGCTTCTACCCATTTGGAAAAGTAATCTACAGCCACCAGCAAAAACTTCTTTTGAGCCCGGGCAGTTGGGAAAGGGCCAACAATATCCATGCCCCATTGATCAAAGGGGCAAGATGCCCATATAGGCTTCATGGGAGTGGCCGGACTGTGCTGGAAGTTTGAGTGATGTTGACATCTCTCACAAGCCTGGACCACTCGAGCAGAATTTTGGCTAAGAGTTGGCCACCAGAACCCGGCAAGCATTGTCTTCCGGGCCAAAGCCATTCCTCCGAGATGCTCAGCACAACATCCCTCATGTATTTCTCGGAGGACATAATCCACTTCTCCTTCAGATAAGCATTGTATGATCTTCTGTATAAGATTTTATTTAAGAGAACACACATGGGAGCTTGTCTCTTGATTTTTTGAGCCCGAGTCATGTCTTCAAGTAATTCATTTGTTGTAATGAATTTGATCAATGGCGTCATCCAGGAGTCCTCGGGCACTGGTAATATTTCTTCCTCGGTGGACAGGAACAAACGGGAAACATGCAAAATTTCCCGGGTGTTGACTTCTGATAATGAAGCAGTCATTTTTGCTAGAGCGTCTGTCTCTCCATTCTCCTCCCGGGGTATTTGTTCGATACTCCAATCCACAAAGATTGCTGCCTGGGTTTTTATGAGCTGTAAATATTTGAGCATCCTGTCATCTTTAGCTTCATAAGCACCCTTTATCTGCTGAGTGATTAATTGTGAATCAGGATACAAAATAACACGGGAAGCTCCAATCTCTTGAGCAGCTCGGATTCCAGCAAAGACAGCTTCATACTCAGCTTCATTGTTAGTTACCCGAGAATCAATTCTTAAAGCCAATTTAATCTTCTCTCCTGGAGGAGATATTACTACAACACCTACTCCACACCCTGCAAGGCTAGACGCCCCATCCACAAACACCCTCCATACTTCATCTTCATCGGGTTGTACCATCTCGGACCAAAAGTCTGATAAGGCTTGTGCTTTGATGGCCACCCGGGGTTTGTATACGATATCATTCTCTCCTAATTCCACTGCCCATTTGATCATTCGCCCATATACTTCAGAATGAGTCATGATCCTGCCTAAAGGACTATTAGTCAGGACAAGTCTTCGATGCGACAGGAAGTAAGGCCTTAGCTTCCGGGCAGTCATGATCAAGGCTAAAGCAATCTTCTCCACATCACTGTACCGGAGCTCGGGTCCTCTCAGAGCATGGCTAACATAATAAACAGGCTTTTGATCGGAGACTTCTTCTTTTATTAGAACCGTGCTGACAGCATACTCTGTGGTGGATAGATAAACAAATAATTTTTCCCCGGGCTCTGGTTTCACCAACACAGGGAGCTCTGCAAGATGGATCTTCAAGTCCTGGAAGGCCTGTTCACATTTGTCATCCCATCCGAATTGCCAGGCCTTCCTCAATACTTGAAAGAAAGGATAACTCCTGTGTGCTGATCGGGAAATAAATCGAGAGAGAGAAGCAATCCTCCCGGTCAGCTTCTATACGTCTTTGACAGATCGGGGAGATGGCATGCTCAGCACAGATTTGACTTTTTCCTGTTTCACCTCGATCCCTCGATCTGTCACTATGAATCCCAAGAATTTGCCACTCTTTACGCCAAAAATACACTTGGCCGGGTTAAGCTTGATTCCGTAATGCACGAGAGTGGCAAAAGTTTCTTCTAAATCGTCAATAAAGCTGGCAACCTCCCGGGTCTTGCCCAGGATATCATCCACATAGACTTCCACGTTTCGTCCCAGCTGTGTCTCGTAGACTTTGTTCATCAGACGCTGGTAAGTAGCCCCTGCATTCTTTAACCCGAAAAGCATTACAATATAACAAAATGTATCTCCCGAGGTGATGAAGCTGGCTTTATCCTGATCACTCTTGGCCAGGGGGATTTGATGATATCCCTGGTATGCGTCCATGAAACTTAACAATTCGAAGCCTGAGGTGGAATCCACCAATTGATCAATACGGGGCAAAAGATAATGATCCTTGGGACAAGCTTTATTGAGATCGCGAAAGTCCACACACATGCGCCACTTCCCTGTTGATTTAGGCACTAATACCACATTCGAGAGCCAAGTAGGGAATTGAATTTCCCAAATGTGACCGGCTTTCAAAAGCTCTTTTACTTGTTCATCAATAACTTTGTCTTTTTCATGACCAAAGTGCCTCTTTTTCTGCTTTATCGGGTGAGATCCCGGGAGAATATTCAGTTGGTGCTACGATATCAGGGGAGAGATTCTCGTCAACTCCTGTTGGGACCAAGCAAAAACATGAATATTAGCCTTTAAACAGTTAAGTAGACTGACCCGGGTGGATATATTAAGATCTCGGGCCACCCGGATCTGCTGGCCTGGTCCAATCTCCACAACTTCCTGCTCCTCTTCTGCCACGAAATGCACCTCTCCCTTCTCAACTGCTCTTCCACCTCCTTCATCAGTTCGGGCCTTCTTCCCTTCCTTCTTAGCTTTGCTCTGATCTACCCGGCCAGCTTCTACATAACATTTCCGGGAGGAAGGTTGGTCTCCCCGGACTTCACCCACTTTACTACAAACTAGGAACTTAATCTTTTGGTGATAGGTAGATGCCACGGCTTTTAATTCATTCATAGCTGGCCTCCCCAAAATGATATTATATGATGAAGGGGAGTCTACCACAGTAAAAATAGTCATCACCGTTTTCTTGAGATCCTGGAAGCACAGGGTTAATGGTAGGACAATTTCCCCTTCCGTGTAGACCACATGGCCAGCAAAGCCAAAGAGGGCAGTTTCCACGGCTTCCAAATGGTAACCCTGCAAATTCATCTGCACAAAGGCATCTTTAAAAATTACATTTACAGAGCTGCCCGAGTCAACAAAGACTCTCAGAATGTCATAATTTGCCACCCGGGCTTGGATAACCAGAGCATCATTGTGGGGTAGATTCACCCCATTTAAATCTTCTGGGCCAAAACTGATTACCGCCTCGCTCCTTCTCATTCCATCTACCTCCATACACTCCCTCCTACTCCTCGACTTCCTCGCCCGGTTGGAGTCTCCATCAGTAGAGCCTCCGGATATCATTTTTATCAACCCCGTAGCAGGGGGTGAATTCTTTTTTGTCTCAAGCTCGGGCTCTCTTCTCCTCCCGGGCTCTCCTCTCGGTATACTCCTCCTACCTCCTCCTCGAGCGCTGGACCCTGGCTGTGGAGATGTCCATGCAATCTCGGTCTTTTATTGGCTTGACTTTGTTCCGGGACGGAAGGGGAGAAATAGTTTCCCTTCAATGTTTTGCAATCCTCGGTGTTGTGATAACACACCTTATGGAGAGTACAAAATCCTCTTTTCTCAGGCCGGGATAATTGATGGTCCGGGGCCAGATCCCTACTGCTCTCCTGGACCTCTCTGTCCCGGGCAATCTTAAGAGGCACATGGTGGGAGAAGTGTCCTGGATTATTCCTTCTCTGTCCTTTCTCCTCGGGCCTAGCTACCCGGTCTCCACTTTCTTTCCTTACAGCTTCCCTCTTCTGCTTCTGGGCTTCCTCCATGTTGATGTAATTTTCTGCCCGGGATAATAAGTCCTCGAAATCCCCGGGCACTTTTTTGGTCAACGATTTGAAAAATTCACCCTCCCTCAAGCCTTGTGTGAATGCCGTAGTTTTTGTTTTAGTAGCGCAAGTAGGTACATCCAAAGCCACTCTATTAAATCTTTTGATATAAGCCCTCAAACTTTCATCCAGGCTCTGTTTGACTTCGAAAAGACTAAAAGCAGTCTGCTTGTATTTCTTGCTGCTACTGAAGTGGTGTAGGAACACCTTCTGGAAGTCTTTAAATGAATCAATACTCTTAGGAGTCAGTCCTTCGAACCACCTTTGCGCTGAGTCCACCAAGGTAGTAAGGAACACCTTACACTTGATTCGATCTGTATAACAGTGTAACATAGCCATGTTCTAAAACCGGGCTAAGTGCTCATCAAGATCCGCATTGCCATCGTAATCTTTGACTTTGAAACACTTGAAATTCCCGGGAAGAGGTTCCCGGACAATGATATCAGTAAATGGGCAACCCTTAGCAGTAGCTCGAGAAATGCTACGACTCTCCAACTGCCCTTCCAGAACTTTCATTTTCTGCCTTAATTCAAACAACTCCTCAGCCACGGTAGGTGATTTGGATCCAGCACTAGACTCCTCATCCTCTCCTCTCACGTCCTCCTCCCTCCACTCTTTCTCTTGCTCCTGCTCCTGCTCCTGCTCATGCTCTTGCTCATGCTCATTAATTTTCCCCCCTCCCGGTGGTGTAACTTTATGAGAAGTTTCTCTCCTGGCCACAGCTTTCTCCACCGCTTCGGATATTATTCTGGCCAACTCCTCCGGGGTCATGGTAATAAGATTGGGTCCTGTGGGAGGAACACAGCCACCCTGCCCCGAAGCACGCGTATTATCCCCATGAGCCCGGGAATTATCTTGGTTAGTTCTTCGAGTATGAGCCATATCAACGCCTTAATCTCAAGTTTCCCACAGACGGCGCCAATGATGTGACTTCGTTGAAATGGATGAGCCGGGTAAGGAGCTCCAACGGGTCAAATCAATAATTTATAGTTTTTAGGGAATTTGAGTGAAGATAATGGCTTCAATAGCACCTGCAAACAATGAAAGGAACTCGTGAATGTGCGCCGAAGGGGTGTCCGGCGTGGCCACTCCGATGCTTAAGTCAGCAGGTTGAAGATGAGCAAAAGCAATATTTGGTAGAAAATATGTATAATGCTTAAGAGTTCAAAGATTTCAGAATCTGTAAATAACATTAATACCTGCTATTTATAGTAGAAGATGAGGTAGGTACCTCGATTCCAGTGCTACCTACTAAGTATGGCAAGTCGGCTGCCCATACCCTATCTTCTGATGACTTCTAGGACACTCCAAGCCCAAGTTGTTCTGACAGATTAGACGTCCTGTATCAATCATACTCGAGTGTGGTTCAATTCTCGAGGTGGCCCGGGCAATTGGTTACCCGGGTACTTGTATGAGAGCCCGGTCTATGATGACTGCCCGGGAAGAGAAAAAATGCCTGGGGTGGCCCGGGCAATTGGTTACCCGGGTACTTGTATGAGAGCCCGGGCTGTTCGGAGAATACTTGGGAAATATGTAGTGCTCGGGCTCTTGATGGTGTCCGGGTCACCAGCGACCCGGATCCTTATGGGAGTATCAAACAATATGAACGGCGTCCTGAAATTGAGGAATATCAATAAGGCAGATGTTCTAAATATTACAAACTCACCATTTGATGAATTAGAAATCATGGAAGCAAAAAACATACTAGAGCATTTCCAAACGAATTAGTACCTATGTGAGAACTGTTAAACAATGGAGGTTAGTGGTTCTCTTGGGTGTGCTAATTTGGCGTTTTTGTATGCATCATGATCGAGATTCTTGGACGAAGTGTAGGGGTTCAAAATTTTCAAGCTTAAGTGAGATTATTAGGCATAAAAATGTTCACAATTTTACTATCATTTTTAATTATTTTGAGGTAAACAATAAATAAAAACATAGAACTATCATAAATTTAATATTAAATGATTGAATTTTCAAGTTCTGAAGAGCATAAAAATATTAATTGCAATAATTGATATTTTTTCATAAATCTGTACAATAATATAATAAAATAGTTTATTATCAATTAGTTCATGATTTTTTTTTATTTAATATAATATTTAAAAAAACATAAATGAGATTTTGTATTTTAAAAAGTGATTGTTTAATTGAGTTTAAGAGAGATTAAGCGTTTTAGTACATTGATCATGATTTAGATTTCAGGTAAAATAACTTTGGAACTATTTATCTTCTGCTAAAAACTATTAGTCGGTGTCCTACAACATTCGACGATGCATGTCTCACCCGAGTAATGGTAGATGTGAGGACTATTTGGATGGATCTTAATAATATCAGGGGTATCATTTGGATCGAATCATTTGAAATTTATGACATAGCAAAACTTTTGGACCTCAATCTGATGGAATTATGTTTGAGGATTTGCAATTGGAAAATGATTTGGTTATTTCTAACTCGGAAGATTAGAGATTGGGCATACCAGTTGGGATAAAAATGCAAAACTGGATTGAAACTACTGGAATATCAATTTGGCAGTGAATGCGAGGAATATGAAGGTAACTGACCAAACTTAGCCAAATCAGTATGGTTTCTGATCAATTTCAATCTATGTTTGAGGATTATTAGACTGCAAATGTAATTAATTTAGTCAACAACCAGCTGGCATAGTTAGTTGGCACAGTTAGTTTAAGATATTTTTGGTCGATAACCACTTGTGGTTGGTTGGTGTACATATAGCCATGTAACTGTTTACGTTTGAGAAGAATGAGAACACAATTTCTTCCATACACGATAGTTCTCCAAATACAATAAGGATATGATGAATTAGGTTGTAGGCGTTTAATAACAAGTTGATTTGGCTTTTTATCACCAGATTAAAACCACAACTAAGAAGAGAGCTTCAATTCGATGCCTGTTGAAGCTTGGCTGAATGATCATATATTCACTTCAAGGAATAGGAATATTTCGTCTGTAGCTAATTCTTCACAACTAACCGTCAATATAGCTAGTGCCCACGCTCTAGTCTACAACACATTATAATAAAGCTCAAACTGGATAACTTCACAAACGCTACATAAGCTAGGCAAATTTTAATAATCGAACACTCTCACGTAAAAAACCGAATGAAAGTATTATGAACAAGACAGCAGCACAAAATGATAAATAATTCATGAAAAAGAACATATCAATAAAACATGAATTTCTCAAACCTGAAAGAGGCTGCAGTAGTTATCCCAGGAATCAATGCGTTGCTTGAGCGTAGGCGAAAGCCTAGCGTACAAATGGCGAAACCACATCTCGCGATACAGCACATATCTAGTTTATTAATGAATATTATCCGAGCAGTACTAGCCTCTGCCCAAACTCTTTGTTCAAGGGCTTCTTTTTAAGCTTTGACAGCACATATCTAGTTTATTAATTTTTTTTAATTAATTCAATATAATATATATTGAAGATTTTCCTTTTTTTGAAGAAGAAATGATTTTATGTTTCGAAACTGAGTTTTGTCGAATTTAATTCATTCGATGACTTCATTTATCTCAAATATTTTACTCGTGGTGTACGTAAATTTCGATTGATCTCAGAAATAAGTCGCCTCGTCGTTATTTTGAATTCCAAAGATAAACTTGTAGCCTAACTTATTTATCATATACCATAGTCCTTTCCTCGGAAATAAAGAGATTTTTTTTTTTTAATAACGGAGATAANATTTATTTGTATGTATGTAATATATGAATTGGAAGAAAAATGTACAACTCGTGACTACATCCTAGTAAAACATAAACTGCTCCTGCGTTGGTACAAAACTCCACGCCAAAGCACCACAAAACTCCACGCCAAAGCACCACAACTCTACGAATCGTGTAAATGTATCAACACAAGCCGGCACCTAATTTTGTCAGTTGAATCGAACTCGATGTTTGTGTGACAGTTAGACAATACATCCAAGGTGTGAGCGATACACCTAACATCAACAAGTTTCACACTTTTTGACGACTGGAGTTAGTTCGAGTCACGGTTGGAACTTCGATATAGTCATCAGGCTCGTCCTCCTCATCAGAGGACAGGAAAGACGGACCCATCCACGTTTTAAAACCATCATTTATACGTCTCTCAACATCTGGGGTGAATTCTATTGGGTCTGCTTCGAGCATTTCAAGCCCGCTGTTCCTCCCAGCAAAGTCGCTTTCATCCAGAATTGTTGCTGCTTTTCTTCTGAGGTAGAAGGCGGCTCCTCCATGGAGAACAGCCAAGCCCCATGTGGTTATTTCATAGAACCAAAACAATGCAACTGAGCAGCTGCTACCGAGTGTGAGGAGTGTTGAACCGAGAAATAGAGCAAGAAGGCCAAAAATGATGGTAAATGCAATGTTTAGAATTGAGAGACAGCGCACTCCACCTGTAAATGGAAAGGAACAGAAAAACATTTGCTCAGTGAATCTCGTTTGGAAAGCAAAGGAAGACACTGTACAATTTTTATTTGAAAATATAGCCTCAGCCATGCAACAAAATTATAGCTGATATGATTCCCTATACCAATTTCAGACGAGGTATTTCTGATGATAGCTCGAAATTGGAAAGAAAGCATTTTGAAAATAAACTACACAATAAATGCAAATGAAAACACATTCTTTGAAATCTGAAAACCACAAATCACAAGCAGAGGGACATGCATGAATACCCAACACTGTACTAATGAAATTGGAATTCTTCTAGATGAAATCCAGGCATAAAAAACAAAGCTATGCTTCACAAAGCTTCACATACCTTGACACTCACAAACCACAATTAACACAAGAATTTTCATTATCTTTTTTTCCTTCAATCAAGTTCAAGCATAAATGACAGATTTTTATTTATTGAGTTATGTTTTACAATGAGTCTTGGCACCTTTTTGACATGCGCTTCTAACACATCTGTTTCCACTACACTACTTAGCAATTTTCTTTCCACAAATTGAATACTATTTGACCAGAAAACAACAGGGTTTCTGTAGCATCTGCATTGGACCAACCACAGCTTTAAGTTGCATATGACAAGCTCACACAGACAGTAGTACTTCTTGTTCAGGACAGAACAGCATATCCATAGAAATACTAGGAAAAAAATTCCAAATAAAGATTTGGATCATTCTTTAATAATAATTTTATCATAGCAAAACAACTTCAACCTTCAAAAGTCGAGGACTAAAATATCAACTATTAAAAAAGATATACAATAAGAATACACACATAATTTTGGATTAAAAAATCACATGCACCTAAAGCTGGTGAAAAATTGATGTTCTCACTCTGAAGTAATCCATAACCATAAAGAGAACCCAAGCATGCACCATACCCAAGTCGGGGAGAAAGGGGGCCAGGGCAATCACCAACCGTCCCTCTTAAGCTTCAGTATTATTTGAATGTTTTCACATATTATACAAAGGTTATAAATTTAAAATTCAAACTGCATGCCGCACAAAAATATTAAACACACTAATAAACGAACCTCTTCTAGAAGCACAGTAATTGTTCTCAACCACTTTCAAGCATCCATGTCTCATGGGAGCATTATAAGCAACAATAATTCCTGTACAAAAATTGATTTACATTACAGTTCAAATAAAAAACACCATGATAAATACAAATCGTAAACCACACATTGCACTTGTATGGTCGTTACTCCATCTAACAAAACCTACATTTCAATATTTTTTCCATATAACTCTATCTTACAGTGCCACATGCAGTATGTTACTTCAATGCCATTTTTTCTCTTATCTTCCACTCCAAAACATCAAATATATGGAAAATAATGAAACAAATGTACCTGACGTACATAAAATGAAATGTTGTTCTTCTAAGTGTGTACAGCGTGAAGCTATGCAAAGTTGAGCTTCTTCGAATACAGGGCATCAACATGACATGGTTCTGTGGAAAGCTAATTACCAGATTGCTTATAAGTTGGATGCAAGATAATAAAATGATTTGCTTCACAAATTCCAAGTTGTCTATATACGCTCAAATCACTGTCCTCATTCAGCTTGATCTCACAAATGGCAAAATTAATCAATTAATATTCCCCTTTTATCAATAAACTGACATGTATAATCGAGATGCATAATTTAACAGATGCCACAATTCGTTCCACAAAAATTAACACATTAAATTAAATATGAATGATTCCCAAGCAGATGCATATCACAAAGATTACCAAGATGCATTTGATCGAAGCATTGATAAAGAGTTTGTTTCACTGAGATCATAGGTTTCACTAACCTGAAATCAAGTAAACCGACGAAGCAGCAAAAACCATAGCAGAAGGTAAAAATACAACCATCCAGTAATAATCAACCGTCTCCTGATCCGTCAAAACAAATGCTCCGGGTAGAAGATCCGACTCTACTCCACCTCTATCAACTCCAGATGCAGCTATCTGTGCGGTGAAATTAATCGACAACGGCTGTATCCTTAGGTCACGGCAGAAAGGCCGCCGCAAATTATCAGCGGGAAACACGATGCTCAAGCTAATAGCAGAGGAAATAAAAATAGCAAGAGAAATTAGGGTTACTGAAAGCAAAATCAACGGCTTCTGGAGGTTGTGCCACGCCTTTTCCTCCTCGCGTAGGCTCTGATACTCGTGCTTCGGCATGAACACCTGACGTAACGCATCTCCAATTATCGCCATCTCAATTGTGCGGGATTTCGCTCATTACTATAAGAAGATTTTTCTTGTGTTTTTCGTTTTGCAGAAGAAGAGCTAGCTAGGGTTTGATGACTTGCTGCTGGAAATGTTTAGCAAGTGTAATGTAACAAGAAATCAAATAATAAAATTGTGATGTGGACTAACTTCGACAATTGAAAATGGGACTGCAAAGTGTATTTTCGTAAAGTAACACAAATAATTTTTGGTCAACACTAGTATACCAACCCACCCAATATAACATTTTTTATAATTTTTTTGATTTATATTTAAATGAAGATCAAAATATAATTATAAGAAATAGTGAGATATTATAGTATAATTTTGATATATAAATTAAAAAAAATTTGAAAAATTAAATAATAAAAAAATGATCTCAATAAAAATTGAACCTATAACCTAAACCCCAAAAAATAATGACTATATCTGCTGAACTACATATAACTAACATTAAAATTTTAATATTTTATTAATATATATAATTATTAAAACAGACCATGACATCAAAGTTGGTTACTTTAAATGTCTAAAATTTAATAAAATATAATAGATTACAATTTTCTAGTCTCGAAACAAGCGGGTTTCCGACGATTTTATAAGAAATTACAGCCAAATTATAATTAAAAATGAACTAATAATAATTGAGAGGAATGACCATAACTGGTAAAATGAGGGATTTTAATTCAATTACGACATTATAAAGTTTAGCCGCTTCGGAAATCAAATTCAAGATTTATTATAATACACGGTGTTATACTTCGAAACAAACCCACATCATCTTGTCCGGGATTTAGCTTCTTTCACAAATTATTAATATATTTTCCTTCACATTTGGAAATTAAATATCATTATCATTGAAAAAAGTCAAGTAAAATGAATGAGCACCAAGTCATAGCAATCCTATGAACCTTTTTCGATGAAACTAAGAGGTGAGCTGCTGCAAATGAATCTCATCCGCCGAACCTCTTTGTTAAGATGATATCACATCATAACTATCATCTATGGTTTTGTGGCAGTTGTAATTTGCTGAAAATAACAGGTCACCAGATTAACAATGTTTACAACAAGTCCCTCCTGTCCCCATCCACCAATTCAAAATGCTATTAAACAGTCCGGTCAAGCACCCACCATAGATGCAAATCTGAAAAAAAGAAAGTGTCCTTGCCATCTTCGCTGATGCATGATTCTTGATCGATTTGGCTTTCAATTTACGTGTTTATCACAAGCCCCATTAGGTTCTTCGTAAGACTTGTTTGCAAACACTTCCATATCAGTATCAATTTTCATCTTTGTACTCGGGGTTCTCTTTTAAGATGACAAATCCTTCGAGGATTGGCGAAAGAGGTATGTATCTGCAAAAACCATCGTGTGTTAGCATGCGATTGAAGATTGAACACCAGCATTAGAGCACATATCTTACTTCTCAGTTGCAAGTTCTGCCCTATCACCAGCAGATAGAAGAACAGGAGTTGAGTGAGTTTGGAAACCCGTTATGGTCTTGGGACGACCTGCTTGACCAACAACATCGACAGCCTGGCCAACACGGACAGGCACTGACAGAGGTTTAAGGTTTTCATCCACTGTCATTAGCATCCTTGGCTGCAGACAGACGTTTTTATTACGGAAGGGCATTCACATAACAAATATAATGGGAACGAGAATAACAAACAGAACAAGAGATGGAGTAATGTCACACCTGCATAGCCAGAACAAGGAAGTAAAGAACATAATGATATTTCCCCAAGATGATAGCTTTCATGTCAAGACATGCATGCAGCATAGTCACGAGTCCCGCCAGGGCAGTACTGGAAGGAGGAAAAAGAAGAGTGAGTGTGGATGTGACTTGCGAGGGAGGGGCGGGGGTGGGGGTGCTCAAGATTTCATAAAATATAATGCAGTAAAAGCCAAGCAAAATCCTTCAATAAAATCGCAGTGCTTCATATTAGAATGAAAATATACAGATAGTCAAATACGAATAAACCGTAATGCCTCTTAAGGCTGAGCTTGGACTGAGGATTTGATTTGAGAAATAATCTTGAATCAACCAGAATTAATATTGAAATTGTTTAACTTGATAAAAAAAAATGGAATTGAAATTCACTCTAAAAAAGCAATCACCATCACCCAGATTTTTTAGGCCTTGTAATCAACAGATATAAAATTCTATTGCAAATGGTCAAGGAGAATAATTGGTTATCAAGTGATGTATAGAGTAGACCCTAAATATTGAACAGGCAGCAGGAAATTGTAAGAAAGCGTTGCCCCCAGCTCCACATATATGACAATGACTTCACTACTTGTACTTCACCCAAAATCAAAGGATAGAAACAATGGCAACCATGTGAACATCACGACAATATGATAAAAAGTAGAAGTATCATGGCAATGACGTAAAGCACGCGTCGAAACAAGTTGCACTTCTCTACATTCAAATAAACAAAAAAGGTCATCATTACACTAGTTAAATTACCCCCACTATCTCAGCTGCACCATACAAAAGTTTTACGATAATTTTCAAATCATGGTCCACATAAAAAATTAAGAAAATTTTCAAAGCATGATCATGTATTTAGACCGCATATCGCTTTCAATTTTTAGAAAATAATGGATGAGTCCAAGCATCAAGTAAAATATGAAAACTGCCATCAAAATACCACAAATACGTTTTTTCTTTACAAATAGGAGTTGAAATCTAGAAAACTTACGGGGATAGCAAAAATTTTTCAGAATGGTAGGGTGAAAGTGTTAACAACCCTTTGCCCATATGGACAAGACCTTGAGCGATCCGCACCTGCACAATTAGGAATGCAGATAATTTTTTACTCACGCAAAAATAACCCAACATTTGAATGAGCGTGAAAAATGCATCAAGATGCAAGAATGGTCAACATGGGCCCTACACAGAAAAGAAGACTGGCATCTTTGTAATAATAACTTGACAAATTACGAAGCATTCCAGCAATTCTTGCATTATTGGTACCGGCACCAATCAATCCCAAGGAAATAACGGCTGCCTACATAGTTCAAGAAGCATACACTGAGTACCAAAGTCCAAATCAATGAATTGCACAACAATGACTATGACAAAAAATCAACCAAAAACTCGTCGGCTTAAGTATCAAACTACCATTGCAACTTCTGTGTCTGCATCATGACTAAGCCTGCTTAAAGTGTCCATGACATTGACCTGATTAGACCACCAAAGGGACCCCAAAAAATTAATAGGAACGAATTAAGGGGGTTTTAAGAATTTTGATTTTAAAAAAAGGAAAAGAAAAGAAACAGGATAAAGAACAAGAGAAAAAAAAAAGAAAAAAGTACCTTTGGATTTGATACGCAGAGGAGACCTAGAGCCAAAGGAACAGCTCTTCTAATATTCTGCTCCCCATACTGCAAGAGATGCTCCAATGACCGAATGGCCATCTCAAGTCCCAGATCCTCTGCCATTGCTACCATAGCAATTCCAAGAACAGCTGGTCCTTGGTATGATTCACCCTTCTCTAGATGATGTGCACACTGACCAAGGAAGTGTTGCACCTATAATGGGAAAAGGTAATAGGAAACAAAATTGACACAGTAAAATGGTAAGAACCACCAAAATTAACACACCAAAATGCCTTTATGCGCAACAAGGGTTTATTACCTTGAGAACATTCCCAGTTCCAGCATAAGCACAAGAAAGCAGAGTCATGTCACAATGTTTTCTAATTTTTTCGTTGAAAGTCTTTGAAACCTCAGCCGTAGCTTCCACACTTTCCTGTCATACAGAAGAGAAAGAAAAACAATCTAGCCTGAGCATTAAAGCAAACAAATTTATCCAGCTTCTTTTTACAGTGTGCTTGTGAGAGCTCATCCCAATCAAACATGAAATAAATGTTTGCGCAAATTAAAAACTTTAACTAAGGAGCACAAGCGTGTCAGATCCAATTCCAACAATGGTTGCAATAGCTTGATTTTATGCTGCATTTGATGGGAATTTAAGCTACCATTACACCTAATGGCTCCATACCAGAAAATTAATAATAAACTATACACTTATTGAGGTTTATTAGATACCGAATTGTCTAATAACTTGATGTAAATTAAGTGTCAATTGATTTTGATCCACATTCAGGAGTATCTCTTACCTGCTTTCCAAGGTACAGAAGACCGAGACCGAGGGACAAGAGGCGAGTGAGGGGCTCCCCCAATTCTGACTCACTTCGATCCATCAATGCAAATATGATTGCCTGTGCAACCTCTTCATTACAAGAACCCACATACACCAAGCCTAGCGATATTGCAGTAAATGCAATCACATCGAGAGAATCCTTTGAATCTCCAAGTATGGGAGTAAGTTTAATGCGAATCTGGAAGTCGCAAAGCTAATTAGAACCAAACCGTAATGCATCACAGACCGAATTTTGTTCAAGGATGGGAGGATGCAAAAACAAGAGAGATCAAATTTCACAGATCAAGTTATAAAAATCTTGAACTGCTGTTTTATGGTTCTGCACAAAACGAACTCACTTGCTCATTCTGAGAACCTGCGTATGCAAGACCGAGGCCCATAATTGCACCTATTCTGGTAGAAGAATCTTCTTTATCAATGTATTCAGCCAAAAGAGCCAATGCCTGAGAGTAAAAAAATATTAGAGGTCGGTAAAGTAACAAGCCCACATTATAATCAAACAAATGAATTTTATAAGTCAGTAGATGCACAATAATCCCACGGGTCTGAAACTGAAACTTACAGGATCACAATCATTCTGAACATTACAATTCACAATCCCAACTCCTAGTAATGCTCCAGCAATGACATGAGTGTCAGTGCTATGAAAATATTTATCAAGTTGAGCAAGCCCAGAATCGACATCCCAGAGTAAAATCATGCCCTGCAAAGGTTCAGACATAATGACCTTCTAGCTAGGAGAAAATCAATAAACAGAATAAACATAGACAAATAGGAAAAGTACACACCAGACTAGCTGCAGCACTAGCTTTTCCATGTTCTTTATTTTTGAAGAGCCAACTCGTTGAAGAACCACCACTTGATGTTTCCGATGAAGGTGTCATCAACTTATCCTGCACGAATATAATGACACCACATTAAGTAGAGAGAGTGAGAGATGACCTTGACTTTTTCCTGGTAGAAAATTATTTATACCAATGGCATACCTGACCAAAGCCAGCATTTACAAATGCATTGACAAATGTTGCAGCCAAGTTCTGCCTGGCAGAATCAACAGTTCCCCCACCACTACCTCGGCCATCAAGCAAGTGTGCCTATAGATCCACGGAAAATATTAAAATCAAGACAATGCACTTTTTATTTTTTATCATGCTTGTAAGGAACGCGGGAAATATACACATTACCAGCAAGGGCGATAAAAAATATGCAAGAGGCAAGAACCTCAAAGATAGTAAAAAAAAGTGAGACCTCAAAGACCAGACAGACCTTGTATATATCATCCGGAGATTTGGGCTCCATGACTTCAATATCACGCGCAAGTGCAAGATAACCTTCATTTAACTTTGAGTTATTAATGATTTCTTGCAAGGCTTCTCTTTCTTCATCATCAGCACACATTTCTTCATCAAGTTCAAATGTAATTCCCTGCATAAGAACAAGAGAGTGAGCACCAATATATCAATAAGGACCGAGCACCAATGTAACATAAAAGATTGATCAATTTATATTTCCAGCTACTGCCCTGTCTAAAATGGGCTGGATGACATTTTCCCACAGGTCACAAGAACCAAAATGCAATTCCACTTGTTTTCCTCAATTCCAAAACTCAAAGGAATGCTCTAAGCCTTCTATACAATCAGTTTAATGATGTCTGAAGACAGATTTATAACAAATATTTTTAAGTGCAAACTTTCTTAATAAAAGACGAAAAATATCATATACTGGTTCACATATATTATTTTTCGCTTTAACTTTCTCTTATCCATTATTTATTTAACCACCCACAGACACACACAGTCATTCTATGTAACATGAGAGGCGTGGGCATTAAGGAGAATGCCAAATGGCAATACAAAAAATGCAATAGCAGATTGTAACCTACAATTAAATCTCAACCAAAGCTCAAAATCGGAAGATTATGCACGTTCATACTCTACATGATATAACTCACAATGGTTCAGGCATACGAGGAAAGTAAGTAATTCCTTCAACAAGTGTCGGATATAATATTATTCTAAGATTTACAGGACGGCTACATATGCTTTAGTGACAATAACTCTTTCAACTCTGAGAGCTATCATATAGACCTCTAGTTCAACCGTTAACTGTTCTGCAGTGCAGCAGAATACAAAGTAAAAACAATTACCACCCAAAATACACATATCCCAAAACCTTAAAAATATGAGCAGGAACAAAGTAAACAGAGACAGAAATCAAGGGTACACAACGAAGAGAAAAGAAAAGAAAGGTCGACGACGAAGTAACTGCAAGAAAAAATGCAGATGACTTACATGCCGAGCAAGTATAAAGCAAAACTGCCGCTTTTTCTTAAGATCATTACAAGTTGAAAAGAGTTGTTTCACATACTGCAAAAGAAAACCCAGACATAATATTAGAGGAATAAACATCATAAGAGGAAAGTACGCCCAATAGACCCAATGTGTCTTTTGATTTTAAAAATATACAGTGTGCCTTTAAAAAAAATTGTCCCTAAACATAAAGTTTTGTCAAGTAAGCAAGGCACGTATATTATTCTTGGATCTATGATTTCACATCTGATACATGATATACAATCTCACACCACAAACTTCCATCCAAAGTTTCCTTGATTAGAAGTCCTGAAGTAAGAATACCATAATCACACTAAATACAAACCTGCATATTGTCAAGGTACAGAGCAATCTGCAGGGCTCTGGGATATTCTTCAAATTTCATGTAGATAGTGTGTGCAATATCCAGAACCAACATGTCATCTGGTCCAGGAAGATACCTGAATTTTTTATGTACAGCAACAAAATATGTAATGACCACCAAAACAATGAGGAATACAATAAAAAATTGTCACTTTCAATATCAATTTCAATAGCCAACAGATCAAGCCAGACCAAATCTACAAGAACACTCCTTCAATCTAAAATTTAATATAGAACTCCCGGTTAAGTTTTTGGTCTCATATACCCATGGAAACAGCAAAAGGGTAACAGAAGAGGCTTGTGATCAATGAAAGAGGTAGCTATTCAATGCAAAAATGGCCGCCAATAGAGTGACACAAATCTAAAAATACGCTCAAACACATCCACTTACTTTGCCGAACTAGTAAGGTATAGGCAGGTCCTTTTATAATTTGTGCTGTCCACATGCTCAACTAAGAGATCAAGGTCTTCAACCTGGATAAAAAAGAGGAATAGAAAAATTTGTTCTCTGTTTTTGTGATGTTCACTAAATTCTTCATGACAGAATAAATACATTTAAGGATCGGCAATAATACCTCCATCAAAAGATCAACTGCCTCGGGCTCAGCATTATGCTGCAAAAAACATGAACAAAACCAATCTAAAAACTTTATTCTAAGAACAAAAGAAGATATACACAACTTGAAGTAAAAACTTACTGCTTACGGTGTAGACAGAGGGTAATAATTACATATATCAAAGAAGACTATTAACTGCTCTACCTTAATATTAAACAAATAACAGTACACGACAACGATCATACCTTCATATGGAAGGCAACAATTTGCACAACCAGGTCCATTAAATCATCGATTGAGGTTTCTTCACCCTGAAATAGATGACGCAGCAAAGAAACTTGTTCAGACATTTTATTTCTAGAGCATAAGCAGTAACGTTCATAAAGAAACTTCAAGCATCAAGCAAAAGGAGAAAGGTGTAAATTTCAACTCTTTCAAATTTTCCAAATAAAAATCATAAAATTCACCCAAGTCATTATTCAAAGCAACATAATTGGCGCGGATTCCTGACTAAGTATATCAAAGTAGATGATATTCCTAAACTGCAAAAACAAAGTGGTAAGAGTAAAAAGACTACTCAAGTAGGAGTTAGGGACCATATAATCCAAAGAAACCAACCAACTAGATCCTTGACTCCTTGTAACAAACTTTAATCTCTTTTCTGCTTTGTAATAAAGGGCATGTTGTTGCATTCACATTTGATATATTTTTTATTTTTTGGTTTTGTTTTGTACACTAATTTTACTACTAACATTATCCCACACTTCATCTTGTTCATTAATCCAAATCACGACGCCATGACAGAATCCTGAGTCACCACAAAATCCTCCTCTCAACGTCACGCTCAGCATTTCTATCTATAACAAAAACCTTCATCATATTTTTACAACTGATAATTTTCCAATTTAGATCATTTTATACCTGTAGGTTACTCTAAGCTTCTAATCATTAAAAGTTAAATAAATAGGTGATATTTCTAGAAGGCTAGATAAGTTTTTTATGTGTTGTTTGTACTTTGTAAGAAAGATACGGCATGAATTAATTACATATCAGGCTGTAAAGTAGTGCAGAAAAGAAACGGGGTTATTCGACAAATACTTTCCTCCTCCTACAATGATTTCCACGGCTATTTCTCACAATGATTTTATATAAAAAGGCTGTATTAAATGGAGCTGAAAGACAGGCTATTCGTGATATAATGTTTTTCAAGAACATTTCCATTCTCCCGAAACAAAAACATACACTTATACTAAAGGCTGTGCATTTCATTCATTGAAGTTGAAAGACAGGCTGTTCTTGATAATGTTTTCAAAGACAATTTCCACTCTACCAAAAACAAAAACAAACATATATCACATTCTCCAATACAATCTCCAGACGAAATACTTTTATCTTATTTTTATATTTTTCAACATAACCATTATTCTTAATTGATTTTCATGCCCTGAAAAATACTCTATATATATTATATTGAAAAGTCAGTTTATCTTCAAAACTTTAAAATGCCTTATATTCCATAGTGTATGACTGACTAGCGATAACCCAACAATTTTTTTATCAGCTACCACAAATTTTAAGGAAAAACTCAGCACCCCAATAAAAATTCAAAAAAGTAAAAAACCCCTTTATAAACTTAATTATTTAAAACCATGTGCTTTTAAAAATCAGACATAAAAACCCTTAGAAATTGGGTAAATGTGCTTGAGTTTTTTTTTTAATACGGGGGTTTGATGTGCTCGATTTTAAAAAAAAATGAGGATACAGTAGCCTATAAATATTTTTTATGGGAATTTTATGCTTTTTAGACTTTTCACACAAGGGCCCGATGCAAACCAAATTAAGTTGGTTTCAATTCAATCATCAAGCACACTTGAGAGTGGTCTCTCTCTTAACTCCTGCTCAGTCCATATAATGTCTTTTTCGGGAGCTACAGGAAATGCATCTCAGTACATCAATTAGTAGGTATGAGAGGATTAACGTCGGATCCTCGAGGACAAATTATTGATTTACCCATTCAAAGCAATTTACGTGGTAATACAATGTATCAAAATACATAAAGGCGGAAAATAATACTAGAACAATCAATCAAAATTTGCAAGGACTCTGAGCATTTGCATGCGTTTAAGAGTGAAAAGTCCCATAAATGGTCTAACCTGCCGTTTTCCATACTCTAGAGCAATTTCTCCAGCCAAATTCCTGCATTAGCATAGCATCAATACCCAAAATAATCAAAAAAAAAAATTATAAATTCTTCAAACAATGTTGTAAGAACACAACTGGCTAAAACATAAAATAGAAAAAAAAATCATCATGAGATGCACAAAATTTCCCCGATTAGTCGTGTTTCACCTTGATACACGACTTGTGCAATGCACACCAATGAATGAAATAAATAGGACAGCAAGAATGAGGAACACACGAGAAATAAACAAGATATGTGTAGGTTGCCTAGTGAAGGAGTACTTTTTTAATGTCACAGGTTACCAACCAATAGGACTAAATGGATAGGGATTCTCACCTGACATACTCATGACCCCATGAACCAATATCACCGTCCGACCCTAACAATCTGTATTTCAAGCTCGCCTGAAATTTTTGGCATTTGCACTTAAAAGGTCATCATATTGTACACACAAAACACAAACTCAGACTCCAGTACACTATTCAGCATCCAAACCAAATTATATTACTTATAAGAATAAAACTAATTTAGACTTCATATTGTACGGAGATCTGTCCTCAGATACTCTATGAAGAAGGTTGTTATTTCATGGATTGAAGAAACAAATGCAGATATTTGCAAAGAAACGAAACTGCTTCATTGTGTGGATTAATTTGGAAAGAAATTCAATGATAATTGTTTTGAAGAACTTAAAGTCTGGGTTGGATGTGCAACAAATAATTGATAACTGAATAAATTAGTTTATAAAAGGTTAATGTAAACGTGCAAAATATTAAGTCATGACCGTAATCACCTGAAATGAACTCTTTTGTTTTGTTTATTTCATTCAATGTTTCACAAAATTGCATAGAAAAAAGTTAAGCTGCATATCTAATAAGACAATAACTGTGATGCTGTGAAAAGAACTAAAAAACCTATGCTAATGCAGTGGGTTGAGAAAGTGTACCCTCTCTCCTTCAGGAGACATTGTCAAGGCCAAAACAGAGAGTATATCTGCAAGGAGTTTCTGCACAAAATAATTTAAAAAATTTCTAAATCAGAGAAGTTGACACTCTGATAGTTTGATACCATATGATAATGGAATAATGGCCTGATATTTTTACCTTGAGGTCAGAGTCTGCCATTTTCTCATAATGTGCTTGTAGAGTTCCATAATGAGGACGTAAGAACTTCAAAGGTTTTGGAACTGAAGTCATAGAACTTGTCGCAGTACGAATTTCTTGCCTGAAGTGAAAAACATACATCAACCACCGGATAGATCATGTCATCAATTAGCACAACATACTTTATTCCAATGTTAAGAAGTGGAAGTGGAAGTGGCTAATCCTCAAAAATTTTATTAAATAGGCTAAATTTTTTAGTATTGTTTACTGATAGGTTTGATATAAACCAAAAATCATGCATAATTATCCATGTTTGAAAAAAAATATTACTATGTTTACAGTCGATCTAAAATAAACAACTCAACAATCATCATAACAGAAAGAAATCCAACCCATATAAGTCATGTGAAAACAGGTTGTTAGAGTTTAGGACGCCGATTCATACTTGACCAAATTTATAAACTCCAAATTTCGGGTTGATTTATTTCAAAGTTCTGGAAAGATTTTCGAAAAATCTGCAAAAATTTATTCAAAACCATCCAGGCATTGCATAATATTTTCAGCCTTTAGAATACCAGGATTCACCACCAAATGACTTTTTGACCATAATCTTTAAACTGCAGCCCATATTCAATGTTGCTCAATCGCAAAAATAGTCCACCCTTTCACAATGGACCAACACTTCCTATTAGGGGTGAGCAAAACACTGGTTTAACTAAAATAACCGACCGAACCGAATTGAATCAGAAATTCGATTCGGTTAAATAGGTCGATGGGTTTTTTTTCAAAAATATCGGTTAAATCGGTTCGATTTCGATTTTGAATTTGAAAATTTGGTTAAACCGATATAGATTTATATATATTAAAAAAATTAAATTATAAGAATTTGGGCTTGACTTTCATTGTGATTTTTTTTCGTGTTGGGGTTTTTGAGTTAAAACTTTGATAGTGGGCCTATACATTCAAGGAATCTATTTTTCAAGTTTCATTTCAACTTTGAGGAATAACTGATTGTCGGAATTCAATAAAAAATTAGACGAGGGACAAAAAAATTGAAAAATCTAGGTTTTGAAAAAACAAAAACGGTTGTTTCGGTCACCGGTTTAATCGTTTTAAAGGCTAAAATCGGTCGGTTCGGTTGATCGAAAAAAATCGGTTTGTTCAGTTTTGTTCATTTCGGTTCGGTTATAACCAATTGTACACCTCTACTTCTTATACCCGATTGAGACTAATGAGGCATGTTCCAACATATATGACGAGCAAAAAATGGGTAACGAAGACAGAAGGCCTGTTAGAAACTGAAATAAGAGTTGTATGCGCGCAAAATAGGTCAAAGTAGCGAAATTTAGTAGAAATGTATATTATCTCTGTTCTTTATGTGTAAGTTACTATACTACAAGTCCTAACATAAACGAAAAACTTCTAATCTATATGGAAAAAATCATATCAAAATCCAACCGTAATTACGAGAATTACATTAAATTCGATTAAATTGGAACAGTATGTATGGATCCAAATAATACATTTCCAACAATTTATTATAAAATACCATTAGGACAATTGCTTGAAAATTCGGATGTTGGGGCATAATGCATCAACATCACAGTTTCTAGGTAATCATGAACGTGGTGAGTCTCGGTGATTTTTTTTTATATGAAACGAAATTATATCAAAATAGGAAAACAGAGTACATGGAGGCGGATAAGATATCCGCAAAAGCACAATACAAGAAATACTATATTATCATCAATGACATAAAAATTTCTAATCACTGACTAGATCTGAAATTAAACTCTACAATATTTCTCGTTCAACTAGCAACCTTAAATATGATATTTTCCCAAACCTTTTCTATAGAATCTGCTATATCATTGAAAATTCTTCCGCTCCAACTAGATGGCCCAAAATAAGCAATGGTCTACCACATTCCAAAAGGTCCGACATTTCCATCAGTTAGGTAATCTCAGGTCCAAAAGAAACATATCGTGCGCAGCTCTTGGAAATATCTACTTCATACCCAATTCTTGCAATACTATGTTCCAAATTCCACTCGTAAACAAACAATACAAAATTAGGTGATCTTGATTATGCTCTTTGTTCAGCTAAGTGTACATCAGTTCAAACATAAAGCACAGTTAGGCCATCATTTTGGCAAATAATCGCAAGTCGGCAATTTTCCCAAAGCCACATCCCACAAGAAAACTTGAACTTCATGTGGGATAGGTTCTATCCCGATATTATAAAAATAAGGGAAATTATGAAAATTAGTGACTGGAAAAAAAAACTCAAAAAAAGATTTAACAGAAAAAGACCCTGAAGAGTCCCTCAACCAAACCCTAAAATCCGCCTTACCCAACTCCAAATGAACAGTTGCTAAAATCCCTAACAAAGTACTCAACTCATCAATTTCAACCTCATTCAAAGCCCTTTTGAAGCGCAGATCCCACGCATAGGTGGAATTAACCGGAAGGTCCACCTCACTAATGAAACTGCTAATAGGTTTGTTATAAATCGAGGAGATATGGAAAAGAGATGAAAAAAGATCTTTGAACGACGAAACCCCCCACCAAGTATCCTCTCAAAAACGAATTATATTCCCCACTTTGAACACCGCCCTAACTAAAAGATGAAAATCCAGATAAGATCGAGTGATAAATTTCCAGCGATTTCTAAAAGTCATATTACTTGCCAACCTCATGTCCCAACCATTATCTTGCAATCTATAAATGCTCTTACTAACTTTTTTCCACAAAACATCTCCACCACCATTTCTCTATGTCTTATTCCTCAAGCAAATATTCCACATTCCCAACCACCCTTATCTTTTGGTTTGCAAAATTGATCCCAAGCAACCAAATGGCAATGCCCCTTCCCGTCGGCTCCGTCCCACAGAAAATCCCTCATAATCTTTTCATATTATCTACCACACCTAATGGTACCTTAAATAGAGACATGAAATACGTTGGCATCGCACTCAACACTGCCGTTATCAAGGTTAATCGGTCTCCCCCTTGATAAAAACGTTTTTTTTCAGCTTGCTAGTTTCTTTGACATCTTAGATATCACGAGTTCCCAAAAGTCATAATTCCGAGAATTACCTCCCAACGGTACCTCAAGATATATAATTGGTCACTCCTCATTTTTACACTCAATCTTTGAAGCCAACCCTTCCACTTCCATTGCCGAACAATTTAATCCCAACAAAACACTTTTTTCCAAGTCAATCTTCAGTCTTGACTTCTTGCTAAAAGAGTTAAGTATCTCCACCAAACAACGCAAATGCCTCTTAGATTTAACAAAAAATAAAGTGTCATCCGCAACTTGGATGTGAGAGATTTTTATTTATCTCTATCAACTTCCAACCCCCTGACTTCATTCGCAACCTTAGCCCTATCCACCAACCGCCCCAATCCATCAATCACAAGATTAAATAGCAAAAAAGATAATGGATCCCCTTGCCTAAGACATCTCTCCCCTTTTATTTTACCCTGTGGCCTTCCATTAATAAATATCGAAAAAGAGACATTCGATATTATCTACTTTCTCCATCTAGAACCAAAACCTTTCTTTTGTAGCACGAAATCCAAAAATCTCCAATCCACATTAGCATACGCCTTTTCCAAAACAACTTTGAATATACACCCTTTTCTTCTTCTTTCGTTTACACTTCTCATACTATTTCATTAGCTATAAGACAACAGTCTAGAATCTGTCTCCCTTGTATAAATGGACATTGATTATCCGCTATCGTTTCGCTCAAGACTTACTTTCTTCAACCTATTCGTTACGACCTTAGCCAAAATCTTATACAAGCTTGTTATCAGACTGGTTGGCCTAAAGTCCTTCACCTTGACCGCATCTTGTTTCTTAGGGATTAGACAAATGTAAGTCTCATTGGTAATCTCATTGACCACGCCTTCTTCAAAGAATTTATTAAACACCTTCACTAAATCCTCTTTGATTGTATCCCAACAACTTTGATAAAAAGCCAATGTAAACCAGTCCCGCCATGGAGCCATCGGTCCATTGCTATCAAACGCCGCTTTTTTAATCTCCTCCTCTGAAAACGGAATCTCCAACTCCTATGCATCCACCCTACTTATAGGGCTCCACTCCAGCCCGTCGAACCCCCACCACCACCCCCACCATCCAGTTTCCAATAAAGATTCCTATAAAAACTGATTATAGACTCTTCAATCTGACAAACATTCATAACCACAGACCCATCTTCCGATTCCAATTTATCTATCAGTGATCTATTCCTTCAATTATTCAGTAAGGCATGAAAATCTTCGAGTTTTGGGCCCCTTCCCTCGGCCATCACATCTGCTTTTTGACTTTCCATTTGAAACCTTCTAAAAAAACATTTCGCACCTCACTACCCTTCTTTCCTCAATAAAAACATCCGACCAATTCCCCCATGTCTCTAGCTCGTCCAACTGTCTAATTTTTTTAACTAACTACGCGTATTTCACATCCACATCCCCAAAGACCTCTTTGTTCCATTTGTATACGTGAACTTTTAATCCTTTAAGTTTCTTCATGAACTTATACCACTCTTCAAAAATTATGCCACTCTTCAATAAAACCAGACATTCAGTGACATTTTGGATGTTTCACATTTCACCAGTCACATAATTAATTAATCTTGGGATAATTCAAATCATCTTATTTCGAGTCCTTGGTCTGACAGAATCTATGTAAGTTGCAACAATTAATTAGTCAGCAACTCGGCAATTTCTAACTCAAATCCTAGTCTTTGTTCAATAAAAGAAAAGCCAATTAAGTCCATTAAGAAAGCCATATTTCAACAGATTCCTATACTCTCTGTTTCTCAAACAACAAATCATTTTCCCCCAGAAGTAGCAGTAGTAGCATTTTTTAAATACCTCATGCATATGGTCATCATGTTATCACGTGCAGCCTCAGTTTATACAAGCTTACATTATTTGTTTTCCACAAGGATCAGAAACCCAAAATGTTCTATTCGCTCACCAGATTCAGAACTCCATTTATCTTCCAGGAAAAAGGCACTAAATAAACAAGTATTTTCTCAGCTTTTCAGCTTCGGCAATAAACTCAATGATATCAAACAACATAATTTAATAACCGTCATGAGATTAAAGTGCAGGGAATTGATGCCAAGGTACCAGGTAATCTTGCGGGCATTGAAACCAAAATCATGTCCCCACATGACAACCATTTCACAGTTGCCATTTTCCATCACAACGAAAATGGCCTCTTAGACAAAGAAATAATCTCCAGCGGACCCAAATAGCATGCTGTCTTTAATTGGAAAATATAATTTAACATGAAAATACTACAAACCTCATGCTCTCCAGAGCAACTTTCTGCAGTCCGGGATCAGAGTCTTGCACCCTCTCCACGTACAACTCCAACTGCTGCTTCAAAGCCAAGTCCTCCTCCGACTACAACACAAAAGTGGCAAATAAAAAGTGCACCAATTCCATAACAGACAAATACACAAGAAATATACATTCAAATGAACAACTATGCTACCACATACATAACTTCCGATTAACTTGGAAAATTAAAGTTTCTCAGCTAACTGGCAACAAAATTATAATGTCTAAATTAATTTTGGTACTCACCAGATCTTCGTCTTTCTTCTCATCCTTCTTTTTTGGGTCTTTTGAAGGCGCCTTCACTGAAGCCTGATCCTTAGTGACTCCATCGCCTGAGAAGCCGCCGCTACCGTTGTTCGGCTCAGCTGGTGCCATCTATAATGCCTACAACAAAAACTCTGGAACCGAGTAGCGGTGAAAAGATTTCTTGTATTGGAAACAAAATTCACACCAAAAACCCAAAATCTAGGATGATTATGGAGCAGATAAATAAGTTTGAACCGATTAAACTGGTGCAATGTTGAGCCCTAGCTAAGGTTTCCTTTTCCCCAAGCAAGAGCCTTCTGCTTTCAGATCTCTTCTGCACAATGGGCTTCTACGTGGCCCAAATATATTGGGCTGCCAGACAGTCCAAGTGCTTTTAACTTTTCTAGCACTCCAGTCTATAACAGTTAACACAGACACTATTCACATTGATTTTTACTTGACCCATTTTTTCTCTATATATTTCATTTTCTAAAAAACCATTGTCCAATTATATCCATAAAATGCGAACAAGAAACAATTATTGATCAAACAATTTATCAAGAAGCTCCTCAAGATACAACTTAAGGAGATCTACTATAATAAGAAAAACCAGCAATACCTAGTGATTATATTGAGCATATGTAAGAATCAGACTTTAATATTGGAGCTGAAAATGATCCTGAAACGTTTTCACAGGTCATGAGTTGTAGTGAATCAAAATTATGATATGATGTCATAAATGAATTTGATGACATCAAATCGATTCTGAGATCTTGTTCAGTGTCCTAATGGTCTAACAAGACTTGTTGAAAAAGAATTCACTCAAATAGAAATGATTCGTCTAGGGAGATATATTTTTGTATGTGTCCAAGAAAGTTTCTCTTCGCATAATTACAGTATTATATGCAATAAATGGACGTGAAAACGACTTTTTTCAATGGTGATATGGAAGAAAAGGTTTGTGTGAAACAACCAGAAGGATTTTTCTTTAGTGGTGGTGAACACCTGGTGTGCAAGCTTAAAAATCTATAAATCGATTAAAACAAGTCCCCCCCTCCCTGTCAATGGTATCTAAAGTTTCATGATGGTGTCTCTTCATTTGGTGTCGCAGAGAACATTATGGTTCATTGTATATATCAGAATGTCACTGGAAGTAAGATTTGTTTCTTTATTCTATATGTGAATTATATATTATTTGCAATGAATTATAAGAGTTTGTTATATGATGTGAAATAATCTCTATTTAAAAACTTTGATATGCAGGACGTGGATGATGCATCTCATATCATTGGCATGAAGATACACATAGATAGATCTCGAGGGATCTTAGGATTGTCTCAAGAGACATACATCAACAAAGTTTTAGATAGGTTTCGGATAAAGGATTATTCAGCAAGTGTAGCTATTGTCGCGAAGGATGACAAATTCAATTTAGACCAGTGCCCAAAAAATGACTTTGAAAAGGAACACATGAAAAAAAATGCATTATGCTTATGTTGTTGGAAGCTTGATATATGCTCAGTTTTGTACTAGACTTGACGTTGCATATATAGTTGGAATTTTGGGGAGATATCAGAGTAATTCGGATATAGACCACTGGAAAGCTGTAAATAAAGTGACCAGATACCTTCAAGGGATCAATGACTATATGCTTATGTTCAGACAAACTGTGAATTCGGGAATAGTTGGTTGCTCTAACTCAAAGTATGTTGGCTGCATTGATTCAAGAAATCTACTCTGGATATATTTTCTGCTAGTCGGTGGAGCTGTATCTCGGAGAAACGCGAAGCAAACTTGACCGCTACTTTCACTATGGAGGTTGAGTTAGTATCTTGTTTTGAGGTCATTTCACATGATGTATGGATGAAGAGTTTCATTTCGGGACTTAGAAATGTATATTATATTTCTAGAGCATTGAAGATGTTTTATGATAATTCAACTGATGTTTTTTATGACGTAAACACGTCAACATTAAGTATTTAACCATAATATAACATGTTAATATAAGACATTGGTTATTGAATACATTAGCACTGAATTGATGATTGACGTCCTTTGACTAAAAGCATGCCACCACAAAAATTGAAGGATGATGTAAACAGTATGAGACTTGGTTTCTCCATGTGATTTTGTAGTAAGAACGAATTCAGTTATTAATGAAACTTTGTTATGATATTTTCTCATATTTGTTATTTGTGTACATATTCATTATTTTGATAAATATCACTAAAGTTAGACCCTGAATAAACATAAGTTATATTTATTTGAGAAACATGGTGAATCATGATACGTGGAATATAATACCCGAATTTAAAGGACATGTCCCCATGATTCGTGCGTTTTTTTACTTTGATGATGATTGTTGGAAAAATGGGTTCTTAGTTATATTAACTTTAAAAATTAATCGAATATATTCGTCTTATAAAAGTTGAAACTGATTTGAAAATTGAAATCTAAATTTCAAGCATATAATTTTACAATATTGATTTGCTCAAAACTTATTTAAGATGAATGAGAAATTAATTAATGAATTTGGTAAATAAAAGACCATTAATGTTGTACATGGGAGGAGAAGGAACTTGTTCTGCATTGGAAAATCAATCCAATGAAACCTTCTTTATATACAATTGTGTAATGCTAGTAATTAGTATGATCAAATCAATCATGTCAAAGTTAACCGAAGGTGAGCAAGGTGCAACGCGCTGACCGAACTCGAGTCCGCGCTCTCGCCAATTCTCGAGAACGAGATCGAGACCAAGTCATGCATGTCACAAAAAAAATGCATTGATTGTGCACTTTGCATGTACACATCATCGCAAAGAGCATTGAAGAGCTAGCCTTTATTTATACGACCCATAAATTAGGTTTGATGACGTGGCAGGTGGTGGCATGGCATATGGTCTAGTTAGCGTATCATGGTAGTGATTGGGTGATGTGGTGAGTTATTGTGTGCCACAAGAACAAGTGAGATGGAAACGGTCAGGAGCCGTGGGATTGTGATTTAAAGGAAAGGATGGTGGGATATGATGATTCAAGATTGGGTACGATCAAGACCGTTGGATGATGATCTGATGGGTTACATTGATCTAGATCAATGAAATTAAATCTGGACCATTAGATCAAGATATGTAGTTGAGATTTGCTAGATCTAGGTGTTAGGATTTGTGCCCCAAAAACAAATGATTTTAATTAATGTGAGAAATATTTCAATATGTGTTTTTGCATGCATGTTATTTGATGCTTTATAAATATCTGGAATCCCAAGATTATTATTATANCTTTCTGCAGTCCGGGATCAGAGTCTTGCACCCTCTCCACGTACAACTCCAACTGCTGCTTCAAAGCCAAGTCCTCCTCCGACTACAACACAAAAGTGGCAAATAAAAAGTGCACCAATTCCATAACAGACAAATACACAAGAAATATACATTCAAATGAACAACTATGCTACCACATACATAACTTCCGATTAACTTGGAAAATTAAAGTTTCTCAGCTAACTGGCAACAAAATTATAATGTCTAAATTAATTTTGGTACTCACCAGATCTTCGTCTTTCTTCTCATCCTTCTTTTTTGGGTCTTTTGAAGGCGCCTTCACTGAAGCCTGATCCTTAGTGACTCCATCGCCTGAGAAGCCGCCGCTACCGTTGTTCGGCTCAGCTGGTGCCATCTATAATGCCTACAACAAAAACTCTGGAACCGAGTAGCGGTGAAAAGATTTCTTGTATTGGAAACAAAATTCACACCAAAAACCCAAAATCTAGGATGATTATGGAGCAGATAAATAAGTTTGAACCGATTAAACTGGTGCAATGTTGAGCCCTAGCTAAGGTTTCCTTTTCCCCAAGCAAGAGCCTTCTGCTTTCAGATCTCTTCTGCACAATGGGCTTCTACGTGGCCCAAATATATTGGGCTGCCAGACAGTCCAAGTGCTTTTAACTTTTCTAGCACTCCAGTCTATAACAGTTAACACAGACACTATTCACATTGATTTTTACTTGACCCATTTTTTCTCTATATATTTCATTTTCTAAAAAACCATTGTCCAATTATATCCATAAAATGCGAACAAGAAACAATTATTGATCAAACAATTTATCAAGAAGCTCCTCAAGATACAACTTAAGGAGATCTACTATAATAAGAAAAACCAGCAATACCTAGTGATTATATTGAGCATATGTAAGAATCAGACTTTAATATTGGAGCTGAAAATGATCCTGAAACGTTTTCACAGGTCATGAGTTGTAGTGAATCAAAATTATGATATGATGTCATAAATGAATTTGATGACATCAAATCGATTCTGAGATCTTGTTCAGTGTCCTAATGGTCTAACAAGACTTGTTGAAAAAGAATTCACTCAAATAGAAATGATTCGTCTAGGGAGATATATTTTTGTATGTGTCCAAGAAAGTTTCTCTTCGCATAATTACAGTATTATATGCAATAAATGGACGTGAAAACGACTTTTTTCAATGGTGATATGGAAGAAAAGGTTTGTGTGAAACAACCAGAAGGATTTTTCTTTAGTGGTGGTGAACACCTGGTGTGCAAGCTTAAAAATCTATAAATCGATTAAAACAAGTCCCCCCCTCCCTGTCAATGGTATCTAAAGTTTCATGATGGTGTCTCTTCATTTGGTGTCGCAGAGAACATTATGGTTCATTGTATATATCAGAATGTCACTGGAAGTAAGATTTGTTTCTTTATTCTATATGTGAATTATATATTATTTGCAATGAATTATAAGAGTTTGTTATATGATGTGAAATAATCTCTATTTAAAAACTTTGATATGCAGGACGTGGATGATGCATCTCATATCATTGGCATGAAGATACACATAGATAGATCTCGAGGGATCTTAGGATTGTCTCAAGAGACATACATCAACAAAGTTTTAGATAGGTTTCGGATAAAGGATTATTCAGCAAGTGTAGCTATTGTCGCGAAGGATGACAAATTCAATTTAGACCAGTGCCCAAAAAATGACTTTGAAAAGGAACACATGAAAAAAAATGCATTATGCTTATGTTGTTGGAAGCTTGATATATGCTCAGTTTTGTACTAGACTTGACGTTGCATATATAGTTGGAATTTTGGGGAGATATCAGAGTAATTCGGATATAGACCACTGGAAAGCTGTAAATAAAGTGACCAGATACCTTCAAGGGATCAATGACTATATGCTTATGTTCAGACAAACTGTGAATTCGGGAATAGTTGGTTGCTCTAACTCAAAGTATGTTGGCTGCATTGATTCAAGAAATCTACTCTGGATATATTTTCTGCTAGTCGGTGGAGCTGTATCTCGGAGAAACGCGAAGCAAACTTGACCGCTACTTTCACTATGGAGGTTGAGTTAGTATCTTGTTTTGAGGTCATTTCACATGATGTATGGATGAAGAGTTTCATTTCGGGACTTAGAAATGTATATTATATTTCTAGAGCATTGAAGATGTTTTATGATAATTCAACTGATGTTTTTTATGACGTAAACACGTCAACATTAAGTATTTAACCATAATATAACATGTTAATATAAGACATTGGTTATTGAATACATTAGCACTGAATTGATGATTGACGTCCTTTGACTAAAAGCATGCCACCACAAAAATTGAAGGATGATGTAAACAGTATGAGACTTGGTTTCTCCATGTGATTTTGTAGTAAGAACGAATTCAGTTATTAATGAAACTTTGTTATGATATTTTCTCATATTTGTTATTTGTGTACATATTCATTATTTTGATAAATATCACTAAAGTTAGACCCTGAATAAACATAAGTTATATTTATTTGAGAAACATGGTGAATCATGATACGTGGAATATAATACCCGAATTTAAAGGACATGTCCCCATGATTCGTGCGTTTTTTTACTTTGATGATGATTGTTGGAAAAATGGGTTCTTAGTTATATTAACTTTAAAAATTAATCGAATATATTCGTCTTATAAAAGTTGAAACTGATTTGAAAATTGAAATCTAAATTTCAAGCATATAATTTTACAATATTGATTTGCTCAAAACTTATTTAAGATGAATGAGAAATTAATTAATGAATTTGGTAAATAAAAGACCATTAATGTTGTACATGGGAGGAGAAGGAACTTGTTCTGCATTGGAAAATCAATCCAATGAAACCTTCTTTATATACAATTGTGTAATGCTAGTAATTAGTATGATCAAATCAATCATGTCAAAGTTAACCGAAGGTGAGCAAGGTGCAACGCGCTGACCGAACTCGAGTCCGCGCTCTCGCCAATTCTCGAGAACGAGATCGAGACCAAGTCATGCATGTCACAAAAAAAATGCATTGATTGTGCACTTTGCATGTACACATCATCGCAAAGAGCATTGAAGAGCTAGCCTTTATTTATACGACCCATAAATTAGGTTTGATGACGTGGCAGGTGGTGGCATGGCATATGGTCTAGTTAGCGTATCATGGTAGTGATTGGGTGATGTGGTGAGTTATTGTGTGCCACAAGAACAAGTGAGATGGAAACGGTCAGGAGCCGTGGGATTGTGATTTAAAGGAAAGGATGGTGGGATATGATGATTCAAGATTGGGTACGATCAAGACCGTTGGATGATGATCTGATGGGTTACATTGATCTAGATCAATGAAATTAAATCTGGACCATTAGATCAAGATATGTAGTTGAGATTTGCTAGATCTAGGTGTTAGGATTTGTGCCCCAAAAACAAATGATTTTAATTAATGTGAGAAATATTTCAATATGTGTTTTTGCATGCATGTTATTTGATGCTTTATAAATATCTGGAATCCCAAGATTATTATTATGTGATTTTAAATATTTGTATATAAGTGTTATATACATGAGGATAATATTTAAAATATAATGATCTAAATTTGTCCGCAATTAGAAATTAAAGTTGGGATCTTTAATTTAAAATTGTTAGCGTGGTTCATTTTAGAATGATCTTATCCGAATTATTATTAATGAGATTATTATTAAAACGCTTTATATAATTTGATTACATAGGATTGGAAAATAATTAATTTTGAATCTCTTTAAATTTCCGTATCAAATTGAGATTTCAATATTAATCAATGATGGTCATATATTAGTCGATCTTAATTCTGAGTAATTAATAAACTCTTATTTATGATATTGTGTTTTTTGACATATCGAGTAATGACACAAATTATATGGTGTCAAAGTTTTTGGTACATTGGAAATACAATAAAATAAATAGCTGAGAATATTAATATACAAGACGAAATTCATTCCTTCGTAAAAGAAGATAGATAAATGGTTCCCTTAAGTGTTGATTCGGGACTTGAATAATAAGAGCGCTCAATTTATGATTAGATCATAAATATATTATTCATTAGAGAATCAATGGGACTTAAGGAAAAAGATATAATTACAGAGGTTAAGCGAAAATTACCTAACTTTAATTATAGACTATTTATGGAGGATTGATTCACATGTAGTGACTATATCAATGGACTATTCATTCTTGTTGAGTAATTATATATATATTTTTTCAAGAGTGCAATTCCAAGTTTATAGTGGAATAACTTTGGAATTAATAAAATTAATATATGTAAATTAAAGAGTTTAATTTATTATCAATTTTATTGGAGCTTGAAATTATAGGTCCATAGTTCCCCATGCCATCTCGATTTACTTCGAACACTTATTTATTTACTTAAAATTTTTGAATTTTAAGTTTATTGCTCAATTTCAATTTGTTTGAAAAATCGTAAAGAAAAATGTTTTTTTAGAGATACATTTATCTCATCTCAATCAATTAATTTTGAATTAATTATCAAACAATATTTTGTGATAGAGATCACAAAAGGATATACATTCCATATATTTAATTTTAATTATTAATATCAATTATTTTCTTTTTGAAATATTTATTAGATAAATATTCAAAAAAATAATTTTTGAATTATTGTGGTGATAAGATCTTCTCCACTATTCATCATGATCTTTTGATATATATTTAATATAATAATAGATTGAGTAGTGGAGGAGATATGATCTCTTCCACTTCAATCACGTAAATCACTTCCCTCTTTTGAGGGAAGTGATATCAAATTTAAATAAAAAGTTATTTTTATATCATATATAGAATATATGATTTTGGGATGAAAAATCTTAACAAATTGAGATATAATGTACATAATAATATTTCTTCTTGATTTTTTCTCAATGGTTGAGATTTATAAATAGAGAAATATATCAGTGTACGTGAGACACAAAAAAGAAAAAGAAAGGAGCAATACATAAACATACCAAAAAGTTTTTTTGATGACGCCCACACGTCAGTTCGTTGGTTCGAGAGAGTAGGCGTGGAAGAATTACGGTGTCTTAACTCAAAGTATTCCAATCTCATTCAACAAAGGTATATTCTATCTCTGGTTGATTTTTTATTAAATTAATATAGGTATTGATCGTTCAACATTTTGGTGGAAAATGTTGTTTTATACGATTCGATATATGTCAAGCTTCCGCAAAATATAATTTTTTTTTTGAAATTCGGTTTGAGAAATCAACACTAGGTTGCATCCAAAGATTGTGATGATTCTGAATACAATCTGGATCGTCCAATTCAAACAGACGCTAGATTGATTCTGATAAAAGAATGTGATCCAATTATTGTGGCTCATCGACCATCGTTCTACTTTATCACCATCATCTTGGCAGATGTGACAATTTACTTGCTCAATGGGTAAGTTTGGTCGAGAAGGGAAGAAGCATGCTGCTGTTTACATAACCAACTGTTGCAATACATGCTCGAAAACGGCAGTTTCCAAGATCGATGAAATTCAATGCATAATGCTTTCTCTTTTTTCTCGAAGGTTTGAACAGATGCGGGAGGTTTAACCGTTCCTTGAATTGCATTGTTCTACGAAAGCTGTACTTGTAGCCGTCTTTCTAGGATTTTGGACAAAAATCATGGTGTCCATTTAGTTGGAAAGCTGCAAAATAGGACAGTTAGTCTAATTCTAGTTCTTTTTTAGTTATTTGATTTAGTGATGCTGCAGCCAAGTTTACTCCATTCTGTGTTTATATATGTGATGTGTTATGTAGCAATCATCTACATTAAGAGATGAAGTATCATTTGATTCGGAAATTTTTAAAACGGGTAGGACGACTTATTGCATCGTTATTTTTCTCGTTTCGTCTTACCTTTATCTTGCACTTTGTATTCTCTTCCCAATTATCATAATTTTTACGAATATTTTGACTCTACTCAAATAAATGTTAAACTACCATACTTACCTAATATTTTGAGGTGGTCTCTGCTGTTGTTTAGAAGGATTGTAGAACCTGGTTGGTATATCATGTTATAAGCTAGGGACGCAAACATATGAGTTTGCCCAATTATTATCCTGTCCATGTTTAAAAAGATCATACTGAAGCTGACTTTGAATATACTTCGGTTGAATTTAAGATTAAGATTTCACTTTGAGAGTTAGGTATATGTATCTTAGGATGATGCCATATAGTGAGTTGCATGCCCCTCTCAAAGAAAAATCTTACTAAATATAAGCTTATTGACAAAAAAATTACAGTGTAATCGGAAGACTTGTTCTATGAACTTCAATGAATTCAAACATGATCTGGTCCTAGATTGTGAGTATCTAACAAGTTCTTTTCTTGACTCGCGAACCGTTGAATCGTACGTCTTGCTATAGGTAGCCAGAGCCTCTTAATCTTGTCATTCTTTTCTATGTTTCCATGTGTTGATGCTCCATTCACGCTGCTGTTTTTGATACCAAATTCTGCAAATCTCGAAATATTTGTCATTTCTGACATCGATCTCCTTTGATCCGAATCCAGCAATCTTGAAACTCCACAATGTTCATCTAACTCAACATTTCCAGCACAAAGAGAGCTACAGCTTGGATTGTCGGAAACAACATTTCCAGTTTTAGTACTGATCATCATGGATTCATACATTCGCTTCCTTTCGATGTCGTCTTTAATCTTCAACTTTTGTTCTTTCGATAAAGTTTCTTTGTTAACACTGTCTCTGCTCGTTCCTGCTGGCGAGAAACGTTTACTTGAAAAAGCATTAAGCATATCAGAACTCAAGGACATCAGGTCTGATGAGTTAACTTCGCTCCACCGGCTTTTCTGGAGCACGTCTGATATTATGATCTTGTGCTGAAATCTACGAACATTTCGACCAGCTTCCAGTTTTCGAATCGAGGGTTCTTCTCCTTTTAATCTGGAAAGTTTCTGAAATGTGGTGGCCACGTTGAATCTCGACGAATTTTCTTGAAGAGGATTCTCCTCCCTTTGGATATAGAATTCAAGATTTTGCTGCTCTTCTGATGAATGATTAGTTTGCTGGTTTCTGAAGCTGTTTGTGTATGTAAAGTATTTGAGGTCTTCAACATCAAATCTGTACCTACAAAGAGGGCAGCTAGAGTGTTTTTCTAGCCATTGGTCGATACAGTTCATATGGAATGCGTGGCGACATTTTGGCAGCAGACGAAGAATTTCACAATCTTCGAAGCTCGACAGACAGACGACACATTCCAGGCCTTCTTTTGATCCCTTTAGTGAAGAAAATCTGAAAAATGGGAGAGACTCGATTATTGTCCTATCGACACCCGAAAAACGAGACATTGATCTTACGACCCTTGGTGGATCCTGGATTTGGTTGACAGGATATGGTGCGTGCCTGTGGCAAAACTTGGCGTAGGCTACTATGATAAAAGTCATACCGAACATGATAGATAGAACGGCCAGTACCACTGCTAGGCTCGGATGGAGCGGATTCATATCGCCCTGATTCGATGTTGTTTGAGCTCTAACAGTTGTGAAAATGAATAGAATGATGACCATGTTTCTTGAAATATCCATTCATTTGACTTCAAGAAACTTACTCGTGTGTCTTGTACGTATTTATTGTTGATACAAAGCTCAAATAGAGTGGTCCATTATGGAAAACAAAGAAATATAATGAATTGAGGATGACTTATTGTCTTCAAAAAAGCAAAAAACTAATATATAATTTTTAGAACAGCTAGTGTATGGATAATGAATTAAACTTGGTTTCCTCTCTGGAATTTTGTTTGTGTCTTTGAGTCAAGAACTTAGTTTAATTGAAAGAGCATCTTGAAGGAGTTTGCAGGTTGAAATGTGCTTTGAAACATGAAGCCAAAAGTGTGACAAATATAAAAATTTGGATTATTTGACAGCATATAACAAAGTTTTATTTGTTTTCAACGATTCCTACACTTGATCATATAAGTAAATTATGTATTAAAAACAAGGCCAGCCGCGGATTTTACCCTTTAGTTAAATCGCTACTTGCTTTAGACCGGGCCCGCCCTTGCATGCGTACTCCGGTCAATTTTTTTTAATCAATCAAGAATTTACTTGTAAAAAACTAAAGTATTCGATTATCAAAAAGAAAACTAGCTTTTGATTGGGTATTGTTTTATAAATAAAAAATGTGTAGGTCTCTTGAAAGACGGTGTCACGAATTTTTATCTGTGAGACGGATCCACCATACCGATGTTCACAATAAAAAATAATACTCTTAACATAAAAAATAATATTTTTTCATGGATGACCCAAATAATAGATCCGTCTCATAAAATACGACCCGTGAGACCGTCTCACACAAGTTTTTGTCATGAAAAATAACATATAATTAAATATATCAATATGGAAAATAATTAATCAAATATAAAATTTTGACATAATTACGAGTATTGGGATTAAAATAAAGGTCTTTTTTGAAATTACAAAGATATATTCAGGGTTGGTATTATATTTTTTACGATCACCGGTTATTTATTCTTTTTATTACAAAAAAATAAATAAAAATTGAGGAGTCAAGTCCAGAGCAGTGGACCAGGAAAAATTATTATGTCATAAATTTAGTGAAGCTTACTTAATTCATGAGGGTTATAGGATATACATGAAAACATACATATTGGTTGAAAAAAAAATTGATTTGGAAAATTTTAAATTGAAAAGTTGTTTTAAAATTTTGAGTGCAAAAAGTTGGCCGGGAATTCGATTTCTATTATTTTATTCGAATAAATAAGTTTTTTTCTGCTTTTTTTATAAATAAAAATAAAAAATTCCTGGGTTAATGACAATTGACAAGCGATTTATTTCATTCGAAATGGTGAGCAATAAGTAAGGGGTAGGGGCCAACAGTTGTTTGGTAGTAGGATTTGACATATAATGTGATCTCTTGTCTACAGAGATTTAATCCAATTATAATTATAAATAATTTGGGGGATAACTTAAAAGTTCTTTTTCTAAAAAAAATTTAATTAATAATTTCAAATTCTACTATTATTTTTATTTTTAGAAAAGTCTCTTTGGTATCAACAATGCTAGTAGAATAAATATATACATATAAATGAAACAAACAAGAAGATTTATTGTTGGATAAATTAAGTTATCCAGACAATAATTAATTAATTAGCCTTTTATATTATATATATATATATATATATATTATATGTTGTACATCCATTGTACCCTAATTTCATACTCAGGTGTCGCTAATCTATTGGATGTACAATTTGAATATATTTCATCACATCCAATATATAAATGACTCATTGGTATATATGCATGAAAATGAGCACGATGAGTGAGCAATATATCAAAACTATATATATTATCTATTTGTCCACTGAGTAAATACCTACCTATAAGCACAACAATTTACTCATCAATCGCGGTATTGTCACGCCCCGAACTCGGGATTTGACACCGGCGTTGTTTAACAATCACACAATTGAAACAACCAGCCTCGTAGCATAGTATAAACCGAAAATCAGTTTATTATTCATAATTTCTAAAAAAAACAACTGTCTTTACAACTGAAATAAATTTGCGGAAAAGTCTAACATCAAATTTAAATTGCTAAAATTCAAAAATAATCTTGTCTACTAATCACCATCCCCAAAATTGTTCCGATTCTTCTTCTTCTACCTGTTCTTCGGATTTATCTGGGAAAGGTTGTAAGGGATGAGTATTTTGGAAATACTCAGTAAATGGGGAAAATATCGAACACCACATAAAATTTTTCATATTTTCGAAAATGACATATATTTACAGCATGATTTTCATAATTTTAACACTGCAATTTTTCACCTTTCATGGTTTACTGACGTCAGTCACTAAGTTTTAATCCTCTAAGGGGGCGAGGCCGTAAAACAGTTCTATCCCACTGTTAAGGGCCATATGTTGGAATTCCACCCATTTTCAGGGAATCCTCGCAGTGTCCTCACAAAAACGTAACAAGATTTAAAAAAAAAAGTAGACGGTGTTCGACCGCAATTTTTTCTTTAAAAAGAAAAACACATAACCCAAAAATTTAAAATTTAAAATTTGCCCACTTACCTTAAATTCTTGATGCAAAAATTACGTGAATAATTAGGGTTGCTTGCACAAGAATTTCGAAATTCCTACTTCAACGGCTGGACGGCGGCAGTGCTTCGTTGTGCTCGAAAATTCCTATGGAGACTAGAGGAGATTTTCGAAATTTTGTGTATGTTCTAAGGTGTGATTTTCGAAAACTAGGGCCCTTCTATTTATAGGAGTTGGCTGCTATCGTGATCGAGAGTTACAGTGCGTTTGAACTGTGAATCAAATATAATATCATGATATATCCGTGATCTAGGTAGATATTCGAAATCTCCTTCTTCCTTCCCCACCTAATTTTCGAAAATTTCATGGTGTTTATTGTTAGATTTCGAATTCTAGGGATTTTATTATCTCTTATTTGATCTTTTCTCCCGGTATCTCAATATCAACTTACATCTTAGACATTTATCTGCTTATTTTCAAAATTCCTTCTTTAATTCGTTAGATTGAGATAAATTTATTCCTATCAAATTTTCAAGTTTAAAAATAAATAATACTATCTTAATTTCGAGCTTCATAGTTCTGTACACGATAAAATTATCTACACAACTTAGATAACCTTAAAACAAATCTTATATTTTGAGTGATTTAAATATTAATATCCAAGATTACACCATCAAATTATTAACCTGATATTAAACTGATATGATCACGATATTACAAAATCCCGGGTTTTACAGGTATCATGTACTATAATTTATTTTTCTACTCAATACTATAATTTAGCGCAAATTTCACATCAAGAAATGTGGCACTATAATTTCTTGGTTATATGGTATCAACTTCCAAAAAAAATAATTAAATCCGAAACACGACCAAAAATAGTATTTTCTCCTTCTCATGTATACAAGCATAAATATATTTTCTACACATATTAAGAAAATTATCGGAGAAATAAATCTAACAAAAAAATGATATTATCCTTATTCATCGAGTGTTTTAATAGGATAAAAAATTTATTGGAAGCCGTTAATTTTTTAAAGATAGATGTAGATTAGTAAAAGAACAAAGAAAAAAAAAAGAACAGAGAAAATAATTATAAATATGAAAATTTGACTATATATTTAAAACAAATTAATTATTAAAAAAAAAAAGACGCAATAGTTACATTCGGGACGGAGAGAGTGATAGCATTTTGTACACTGAATATATATATATATATATTTGTGTGTGTGAATTTTTTTTAAAGTGAACCAAATTCTCGTATGAAATAGTTGTAAGGAATGTGATTAGTAAATTTTACTTGATATTTTATCTGCATTTTCAATAAATTCTTAAAAATTTAATTTCTCCATACATTTTTATCTATTTTAATATATTTCCAGGATTATTTCAAGAATTGCGTCAGGAAGAAAATAGTAGTCGACTGTAATAATTAAATTTTACATTTGTTTTATATTATATTAGTTAAAATATTAGTATCAAATGTTTTGCAATAATTAATGTAAGAACGCTTCCAATAATGTAAATTTTATTGTCTTGATTAATTTATCTGCGTTATTTTTTTTTAAAGTGACCCAAATTCTCGTATGAAATAGTTGTAAGGAATGTGATTACACGTACATTATTCTTTAATTTTATTATTTTTATGTCAATATATCCATTTCTTTCTTCATAGTAAACCATTTAAACTTGTAAATAGAAAATAATTTATTGTGGTTTTCAAAATATATATCAGATATAAATAATGGAAAAAAATTCATTTAAAATAATAATTATTCTAATTAATTCAGGTATGGAACTACTACAGCCTGAAATCCGGGACCAACAACACAAACACAGTCCATGGAAGAATTTTCAACGGGACTACCCTGCAATTAATGCCATTTATGCATGTATATTATTTTTCGAATATATATAAATCCATACACTTGAATAATCTAAATTGATCTATCAATTAATTAATAATAATTATTATTATTTTTATAATATTTTTTTGAATAGTTATTTATGGAGATGATTAAAATTAGGGTAAATAAATTCTATTTTGGATATATATATATACATAACATTTTCCAGAATCTCTCAAACAATTATATTTGACATTTTCCATGTAAACCGTTGTATTGGATATATAGATAGTGTAGTAGTAATTGATTTCAAGAATGAGCAGTGAAAATCAAATTTCGGAATCAGATACAAGCTCCAACTCCTCCCCGGGGCCGAATCCAGCTCAACCTACCAATAGCTCCGCCGTGAACGTGGCCAAGAGAAGCCGCGAGCCCACCACCAGAACCAGGCACCGGGTTTTCCGGGGTGTTCGGATGAGAAACTGGGGCAAATGGGTGTCTGAAATACGGGAGCCCCGAAAGAAATCGCGCATATGGTTGGGGACTTTCTCCACCCCCGAAATGGCTGCGCGTGCGCACGACGTGGCGGCGTTGAGCATAAAGGGTACCTCTGCAGTGCTCAATTTTCCTGAACTAATGGCAGTGCTGCCACGACCGGTGTCTATCAGTCCAAGGGACGTCCAGGCTGCCGCCGTGAAGGCGGCGGCCATGGAGGAATTCGATCTGTTATCTTCATCCTCCTGCATTCCTTCTTCTTCCGCCACGGATCTAACAACAGAATTGAGCGAGCTTGTTGAGCTACCGAGCCTGGGACCGTCGCTACTAGAACTTAAGAATGAGTTTATTCACGTAGATAACTCGGTGGTGGATGGTTGGCTGGTCGACCCTCCTCCCCCGTGGTACGGCGGTGGCGAAGACGTCGAAAATTTGATGTGGAACTACTACTGATCATGATGAATATTGCTGCTGTCTTGTATAGTTCAAAATATTTGTTTTCAATAAATTAAACTATGGGCGTTCATGAATGAATGGAACAAATTATTATGTGTTGGATATGAAATATTTCTCCTTCTATATGATTAAATGTTCAATTTTCATTAAAATGTGGTATACCGACATGATCTAATGATATTAGAATATAGAAAAACACGCTCCTCGTATATCATATATTAACCCGAATCTAAGTGTACACAACCCCACAAATCATTTAGATAGACTTAGGGATGACAATTTTCCCCACGGGTTTGGAGCCCCGCAGGGAAAATCCGAAACGGGGATGGGGATCCCCGATTTTTTCGGGATTAGGTTCGAGTTCGGGGATTTTTTTAAATCTCCGATATAGTTCGAGGTGGGTATGAGATTACTATCTCCATTCCCGAAATCCCCGAACCCGCCCGAAAATAATATCAATAATAAAATAATAGTATTAATAATATAATAATAATATTATTTTTTAAAATATTAATAATAAATATTATTATTAATTAATATTGATATTGATATTAATATTAATATTATATCTAATAATAATATATAATAATAAATTTTGATTTGAGAAAACTCCGAATCCTTCATCGTCTTGCTATATTAATACTTTTGAAACGGGAAGGTGGGTGGTGATGGAATTCGGAGATGAGGATAGGAATGGCAAACCCGTCCCCGCCCCGACCCATTACGATCCCTAGATACGCTTGACGGTTTGCATGCAACCTCTAAGTAAAAAATGTGATTATTCATTTTTCATTTGAAATATAGATATCTATCATAAAATGTGAAGATAATGTTATTGAGATATGGGAACAAATTAAAGCAAGTATACTTGGGGTAATTTAGGAAAATGGTTAATATAGCTAGTTGCATGCAATGATTTTGACTCCAATGTCATTTTCTAGTTATGGTGGGGATTAATTAATTAACTGCTTTAAAATTGGGAGTTGGGGGAATATGCGACGGAAGGCCAAACCGAACGTATTTTTTTATTTTACTTTATATTTTTATGTTTCCAATATTATAATTATTATTACTATCATAGAGTTAATTTTCTTAACCCTCAATTTTGTATCATTAGAGGTAGTATACCGTACCGTACCGTATCATATCAAAATTCTTATATCGTATACCGTATCGAAAATTACGATATAAAAAATTCATATCGATACCGTATCGAAAATTTTGGTATATCGAAAATCGGTACACCGAAAATTTCGGTACATGTAACTAGCATACCGATTATACCGAAATTGTATGGTATACCGAGATTTCGATATGGTATCAGTATATACCGTTTTATACCGAAAAAAACCTTATATTTTAAAATTTTTATAAATTTATTGTTTTAAAATATTATATATTTTAAAATTTTTGTATATTTTTTAGGTATTTCGGTATTCCGATATATACCAAAATTTTTAAATTGCATACCGTTACCGTACCGAAAAATTCGGTATTGTTACCGTAACGTACCGAAATCTTTAGTATACCGAAAATTCGATAAATTCGACATTTTTCTGTACAGTAATCTCGGTATACCGAAAATTCGGTATTTTTTCCCACCCTATGTATCATATTAGAAATTGGACATCATATATATTTAATTATTTATTTAATATTCTTGGATTAGTTTATGATGAGTCCACACACATTTTTAAAATTGTTATAATATTAAAATATACATTCGTAATGATTGGAGTCACTCTCCAATATTTTAAAAGAAGAATGGGAATCTTCTAATTAACTCAATTTGATCGTTTAATATATTGAACAAGTGACGACATATAACAATCCAAACTATTTTGACAAATATTTACTATAAATATTAATGAAAATCATTGGAAAGAATATATATGATTCCAAAATTTAAATAAATTATTTAATTTCAAAGTTTAATAAATTCATGTATGACTTATTAAAAAGGCTTGAAATATATTACTTATTAATATAAATAATTAAAATGATTTCCGAGATATTTAAAAACATTAAATCTCAAAATAAAGAATTGGGCATGCATTGATGGAATGTAATCAAGATTTGAATATGATTAACTACAAATAATCAAGATTTTCCCTACTTTTTATTTTATACATATGTTTGTGTGTGTGTAATAAAANTTTTTTTTTTTTTTTTTTTTTTTTTTTTTTTTATCAATTCGAAAGATGGTTTGCTTGATGACTTATAGTTAATTTGATGCAGAGTCTCAATTTTGGGACGATGTTTTAGGTTCAAACTTGATTATAACAAAATTTTCCTCAATAAAAAAAGAGTGAAATGTAGTTTTGTAAGAATACTATCCAACTTTATGGATTTGAGATTGACATTTTATAAATCGAATTTAAGCTCACATTATTTCTAAGAACTTGAGTGGCGTTCGACGTCATATATAATTGCTCCTTAGCTTGATCAATTTTAGTGCTTTGAATGTGATGGGCCACAAGTCGAAGGCCCAATTTTTCAAAAGAGACATTTGCCCAAGTATATCGACCTGTAAAGGATTTCTTTTAAAAGCCCAAACAAATTGGGTTTTAAAAGAATATATTAAAATCTCTCCCGTGAGAAAAGTTAATAGTATCACTTCTACGAATAACATTTTTTTCAAAATTTTTGACAAGATTATATATATACTGGAACTTACGGAAAAAAAAATGCTGAAATCGAGTGACTTGTTGATGGAGATGGGAGAAGAATATTTCGGTCAGTATAGTTACTGATGTGATCTCGCTGAAATGGGATGAGCCGGGTCGGGAGTTCCAACGGATCAAATCAACAATTTATAATGTTTTGGGAATTTGATTGAAGATAATGACTTCAACAGCACCTGCAAACAAGAAAGGAACTCGTGAATGGGCGCCGGAGAAGTGTCCGACGTAGCTACTCCGATGCTTAAGTCAGCAGGTTGAAGATGAACACGAGCAATATTTGGGAGAAAATATGTATAATGCTTGAGAGTTCAAAAATTTCAGAATCTGTAAATGACATTAATACCTGCTATTTATAGTAGAAAATGAGGTAGTTACCTTGATTCCAGTGCCACCTACTAAGTATGGCAAGTCGATTGTCCATACCCTAGCTTCTGATGACTTCTAGGACACTCCAAGCCCAAGTTGTTCTGACAGATTAGACGGCCTGTATCAATCATACTCGAGTGTGGTTCAATTCTCGAGGTGGCTCGGGTGGTCGGTTACCCGGGTGCATGTATAGGAGCTCGGGCTATGACAACTGCCCGGGAAGAAGAGAAGTGTCCGGGAGGAAGTGAAATGACTGACCTCTATTCTGGGCTTTCCAATTGATATCCCGGGTCAATGATGACCCAGGCCCTTACAGGGGTATCACCACCCATCCCTAAAATAGTCGGGCTAGAGCTTGGCTCGTTGTCCCGATTAGTCATATCTGTACTTTATAATCTCTACTAATCTTCTCTCTTATTTGCGCAGATTCTTCCAAAATGCAAGAGGCTTTTCTCCAGAAGTGGGAAGAGGAAAGGGTTGCCAAGGAGAAGAAACAAGCTGAGGCGGAAGCAGCCCGGCAAGCTGAGCTGAACCGGGTGGAAGCCCAGCAAGAAGAGATGACCTGAGATTTATTCCGGGAAGAACCCGAAGACCACATTCCCCTCGTCCGGAGGAAGCGAAAGGCTGTCACAAGCCCGGAGCGGATTCTGGGTGAATCTAACCGGGAAGGGGGGCAGAGCTCGTCAACCACTCCTCCCCAGCGTCAACCTACAGAGGAACCTCCCCAAGAGCCTCTTCTGACCGATCAACCCACCTGTCCCAACATCTTCCTGGAGGGAGCTTCTTCAACAGGCATTCGGCGCTTAAAACATATGCTCACTCCTGAAGAAGAGGCCTTTTTGAAGAATCCTGGGCCTGGTGCTCGGTTCCTTGAGGGATCCAACCGATTTCTGTCTGTAAGTCTTTTCTTTATTCTTTTTTCCTTCATTCCTCCTTTCTTTTATTAACTTGCTTCGTACAGGCTGCCCAAATGATGATATCGGCCTTCGAGGAAGTGGCGGCGGTGGCTACCAAGAAAGGTCAACAAACCCGGGCTGCCCAAGAAATCCAAGATCAACTGCACGGAGAGCTTGCCCGGGCTAAAAGCCTTCACGAAGAGGAAATTGCCATCCTAAAAGCTTCATTGGAGTCGGCTCACACGGCACTAGACAAGTCTCGAGAGGACCTCAATGAAGCTGCCATTCGGGAGGAGAATCTGCGAGGTGCCCTGTTTGTCTCGGAGTCGAGAAACCACTCTCTATCCGAGCAGATAGAAGTTCAACAATCCCGGGCAGAGAAGGCCGAGAATGCTTTGTCCCTGGCGGAGCATAATAAGGATAAGTGGTAAGCTTCCTTCCTTCAATCTCCTGAGTTCAAGAAGACCGTGGTAGATAAGGCTTACCCTCTTTTCAAGACCGGTTTTGACAAGTGCCGGGAACAATTTGAGGGAGCTGGACTCTTACACCAGGATAAGGAAGATTTTCCTGATTTTGGCCTGGCCATTGCATCCCTTCCCAAGGATGGTGAGGAGGAGAAGGAGGAACACCAGGAAGACGAGCCATGATCCGACCATATTGATATAGACTAGGGTTGTATTTTCTCTTTTTTTTTTTTGTAATTCCTGTCCTCGGATTTTTAATGAACAAATTCTTTCCTTCAATAGTGCCTCGATTAATCTTTCAATATTGTTTTTATGTAAACATCCAGGAAATATTTCAAGTGTTGAGAACTAACCGGGACTTCTTAGTAAACAATTGAGATAAGAAAAACACATATTTTCGTAACGAATGAATGTCCCTAGCGTGGATCCTGTCAGGTTAGGAATAATCAGGGCGGATTAACCCTTGAGCCGGGGAACACGTCCCGGGACTTGTAAATGGTCGAGGTGTGGTTCCCCGAGCCAGGGTGTAGTGTCCTCGGCTTTTAGAACCAAGGTGCGGGGCCTTGGGCCGGGGAACATGTCCCGGGACTTGTGAATGGTCGAGGCGTGGTTTCCCGAGCCAGGGTGTAGTGTCCTCGGCTTTTAGAACCAAGGTGCGGAGCCTTGGGTCGGGGAACATGTCCCGGGACTTGTGAATGGTCGAGGTGTGGTTTCCCGAGCCAGGGTGTAGTGTCCTCGGCTTTTAGAACCAAGGTGCGGAGCCTTGGGCCGGGGAACATGTCCCGGGACTTGTGAATGGTCGAGGTATGGTTCCCCGAGCCAGGGTGTAGTTCCCTGGGCTTTTAGAAGCAAAGTGCGGAGCCTTGTCTAGGGGAACATGTCCCGGGACTTGTGAATGGTCGAGGTATGGTTCCCCGAGCCAGGGTGTAGTTCCCTGGGCTTTTAGAAGCAAAGTGCGGAGCCTTGTCTAGGGGAACATGTCCCGGGACTTGTGAATGGTCGAGGTGTGGTTTCCCGAGCCAGGGTGTAGTGCCCTGGGCTTTTAGACTGGTTCTTCCTGAGTTTGAGATTCGACAAATAATATAATACTTCTCTCTGAGAAAAACAGATCTTTCATTATATCTTCGACCAATCAATTACATCTGTTAAGCATAGTACTGCTTCAAATTAAATACATTCCAAGGTCTTTTGAGAGAGCGTCCTTGCGTGTCTTCTAAATAAAAAGATCCCGAGCTAACCCTCCGGGTAATTTTATAAGGTCCTTCCCACCGAGCTTCTAGTTTCCCAACATCCCCGGCAGGATTAAATTTTATCATGACTAAATCCCCTATTTGAAAATCTCGAACTAGGACTTTTTTATTGTATGATTTCATGACCCGACCTCGGTATGCTTCCATTCGAATTATTGCTCGATCCCTTCTCTCTTCTACCAAATCTAATTCCATGGCCCGACTTTGATCATTGCTGTCTGGGTAAGATTCTACCCGAGGAGAAGTTTGTCCAATTTCAACAGGAAGGACGGCTTCAGGACCATATACCAAGCTGAAGGAGTTTCTTGAGTAGGTGCTCGGGGAGTAGTTCTGTACGCCCAGAGAACACTGGGTAATTCTTCCACCCAGTCTTTTCCCTTGCCTTGTAGCCTGGTTTTCAATGCTTGTACAATAATTCTGTTAATAACTTCTGTTTGACCATTAGTTTGAGGGTAGACAACAAAAGTAAAAGACTGAGTGATTTTCATTTCATGACACCAAGATGTAATTCGTTTGCCCTGAAATTGTCTGCCATTATCTGAGATTAATCTTCTGGGCACTCCAAATCGGCACACAATGTTCTTCCACAAAAATTTCAATACTTCATGTTCAATGATTTTAGCCAATGGCTCGGCTTCTACCCATTTGGAAAAGTAATCCATAGCCACCAGTAAGAACTTCTTTTGAGCCCGGGCAGTTGGGAAAGGGCCCACAATATCTATGCCCCATTGATCAAAGGGGCAAGATACCCAGACAGGCTTCATAGGAGTGGCCGGGCTGTGCTGAAAGTTTGAATGATGTTGACATCCTTCACAAGCCTGGACCACTCGAGCAGAATCTTGGCTAAGAGTTGGCCACTAGAACCCGGCGAGCATCGTCTTCCGGGTCAAAGCTGTTCCTCCGAGATGCTCAGCACAACACCCGTCATGAATTTCTCGGAGGACATAATCCACTTCTCCCTCAGATAAGCATTTTAATAAAGGTCCCTGGAATGATCTTCTGTACAAGACATTATTCAAGAGAACAAACCTGGGAGCTTGTCTTTTGATTTTCTGAGACTGGATTTTGTCTTCTGGTAATTCTCCTGCTGTAATGAATTTGATAAAGGATGTCATCCAGGAGTCCTCTGGTGCTGGTAATGCCTCTTCATCTGTGGAGAGGATTAAAGAAAAAACATGTAACACTTCCCGGGTGCTGACCTCAGATAAAGAAGCAGCCATTTTTGCCAGAGCATCCGCCTCTCCATTCTCCTCCCGGGGTATTTGCTCAATACCCCAATCCACAAAGGTCTTCGCCAGAGTTTTTATGAGCTGTAAGTATTTTAGCGTCCTGTCATCCTTGGCCTCATAAACACTCTTTATCTGTTGAGTGATTAGTTGCGAATCGGAATAGAGGATAACCCGAGAAACCCCGATCTCCTGTGCTGCTCTGATACCACCGAGGACAGTTTCATACTCGGTCTCGTTATTAGTTACTCGGACATCAATTCTTACTGCTAACTTAATCCTCTCTCCTGCGGGGGATACTATCACAACACCTACTCCACACCCCGCAAGGCTAGATGCCCCATCCACGAACACTCTCCATACTTCTTCTTCATCGGGCTGGGCCATCTCGGATAAAAAATCTGACAAAGCTTGTGCTTTGATGTCCACCTGGGGTTTGTACTCAATATCATCCTCCCCTAACTCCACCGCCCACTTAATCATCCGCCCGGCTACCTCTGAGTGAGTCATAATTCTCCCCAAAGGGCTATTAGTGAGTACTATGATTTGATGAGACAAGAAGTATGGTCGCAGCTTCCGGGCGATCACAACCAAGGCCAGGGCAATTTTTTCTACTTAGCTGTACCGGAGCTCGGGGCCTCTCAGAGCATGACTGACATAATATACAGGCTTTTGGTCAGAACCTTCTTCTTTTATCAATACTGAACTGACAGTATACTCTGTAGTAGAGAGATAAACAAACAATTTTTCCCCGGGCTCAGGCTTTACCAACATCGGGAGTTCAGCAAGATGAATCTTCAAATCCTGGAAGGCCTGTTCACATTTATCATCCCATCCAAATTGCTGGGCCTTCCTCAAGACTTGAAAGAAAGGATAACTCCTGTGTGCTGATCGGGAAATAAATCGAGAGAGGGAAGCAATCCTCCCGTTCAGCTTCTGTACCTCTTTGACAGATCGAGGAGATGGCATGCACAGCACGTATTTGACTTTCTCATGATTCACCTCAATCCCCCGATCTGTCACTATGAATCCCAAGAATTTGCCACTCTTTACGCCAAAAATGCACTTGGCTGGGTTAAGCTTGATTCCGTAATGTACGAGAGTAGCAAAGGTTTATTCTAGATCATCAATAAAGCTGGCAACCTCCCGGGTCTTGCCCAGGATATCATCCACATAGACTTCCAAGTTTCGTCCCAGTTGCTTCTCGAAGACTTTGTTCATCAGACGCTGGTAAGTAGGTCCTGCATTCTTTAACCCGAAAGACATTACAATATAACAAAATGTACCTCCCGAGGTGATGAAGCTGGCTTTATCCTTATCACTCTTGGCCAGGGGGATTTGATGTTACCCCTGGTATGCGTCCATGAAACTCAGCAATTCAAAGCCCGAGGTGGAATCCACCAATTGGTCAATACGGGGCAGAGGATAATGATCCTTGGGACAAGCCTTATTGAGATCGCGGAAGTCTACACACATGCGCCACTTTCCGGTAGATTTAGGTACTAATACCACATTCGAGAGCCATGTAGGGAATTGAATTTCTCGAACGTGGCCGGCTTTCAGGAGCTCTTTTACTTGCTCATCGATAATTCTGTCTTTTTCAGGACCAAAGTGTCTTTTTTTTTTTTTTTGCTTTAAGGGGTGAGACCCCTGGAGGATATTCAGTTGGTGCTCCGATATCAGTGGAGAAATCCCCGTCAACTCCTGTTGGGACCAGGCAAACACATGAATATTAGCTTTTAAACAGTCAATCAGACTAACTCGGGTGGATGCACCGAGGTCTCGAGCCAATCGGATTTGCTGGCCTGGTCCGACTTCTACCATTTCCTGCTCCTCCTCTGCGACAAAATGCACCTCTCCTTTCTCCACCACTCTTCCTCCTATTTCATCCATTCTAGCTCTCTTCCCTTCCCTCTTGGATTTGCTCTGGTCCGCCCGGACTGCTTCCACACAGCATTTCCGAGAAGAAGGCTGATCTCCCCGGACTTCTCCTACCCGGGCTCCCACAAGAAACTTTATCTTTTGGTGGTAGGTAGATGCCATAGCCCCCAGCTCATTCATGGCCAGCCTCCCTAGTATTATGTTATAAGATGATGAGGAGTCCACCACAGTGAAAGAAGTCATCACTGTTTTTTTGAGATCCTGGGAGCCCAGGGTTAGTGGTAAGACAATCTCCCCTTCCGGGTAAACCACATGGCCAGCAAAGCCAAAGAGGGCAGTTTCCACGGCTTCCAAATGATAACCCTGCAAGTCCATCTGCACAAAGACATCTTTAAAAATTACATTTACAGAACTGCCCGAGTCAACAAAGACTCTCAAAATGTCATAATTTGCCACCCGGTCTTGGATAACCAGGGCATCATTGTGGGGTAGATTCACCCCCTTCAAATCCTCTGGGCCAAAACTGATGACCGCCTCGCTCCTCCTCATTCTCTCTACCTCCATACACTCCCTCCTATCTCTCGATTTCCTTGCCCGATTGGAGTCTCCATCAGTAGAGCCTCATGATATCATTTTTATCAACTCCGTAGCAGGGGGTGAATTCTTTTTTGTCTCAAGCTCAGGCTCTCTTCTCCTCCCGGGCTCTGCTCTCGGTACATTCCTCATACCTCCTCCCCGAGCGCTGGACCCTGGCTGTGAAGATGTCCATGGTAATCTCGGCCTCTTATTGGCTTGACTTTGCTCCGGAGCGAAAGGGGAGGAATAGTTTCCCTTCAATGTTTTGCAATCCTCGGTGTTGTGATAACACACCTTATGGAGAGTACAAAATCCTCTTTTCTCAGGCCGGGATAATTGATGGTCCGGGGCCAGATCCCTACTGCACTCCTGGACCTCTCTGTCCCGGACAATCTTAAGAGGCACGTGGTGAGAGAAGTGTCCTGGATTATTCCTTCTCTCTCCTTTCTCCTCGGGCCTAGCTACCCGATCTCCTCTTTCTTTCCTTACGGCTTCCCTCTTCTGCTTCTGGGCTTCCTCCATGTTGATGTATTTTTCTTCCCGGGATAATAAGTCATCGAAATCCCCGGGCACTTTTCTGGTCAACGACTTGAAAAATTCACCCTCCCTCAAGCCTTGTGTAAATGACGTTGTTTTTGTTTCAGTAGCGCAGGTAGGTACATCCAAAGCCACTCTATTAAATATTCTGATATAAGCCCTCAAACTTTCATCCGGGCTCTGCTTAACTTCGAAAAGACTAAATGCAGTCTTCTTGTATTTCTTGCTACTACTGAAGTGGTGTAGGAACACCTTCTGGAAGTCTTTAAATGAATTAATATTCTGAGGGGCCAGTCCCTCAAACCACCTTTGAGCTGAGTCCACCAAAGTGGTGAGGAACACCTTACACTTGATTCGATCTATGTAGCAGTGTAACATGGCCATGTTTTCAAACCTGGCTAGGTGCTCCTCAGGATCCGCATTGCCATCGTAATCTTTTACTTTGGCGGATTTGAAGTTCCCGGGAAGAGGTTCCCGGACAATGATATCAGCAAACGGGCAACCCTTAGCAATCACCCGAGAAATACTACGGCTCTCCAACTGCGCTTCTAGAACTTTCATTTTCTGTCTTAGTTCCAACAGCTCCTCAGCCACGGTAGGTGATTTGGATCAAGCACTAGACTCCTCATCCTCTCCTCTAACTTCCTCCTCCCTCAACTCTTGCTCTTGCTTCTGCTCATTAACTTGCCCCCCCTCCCGGTGGTGTAACTTGATGAGAAGTTTCTCTCCTGGCCACAGCCTTCTCCACCGCTTCGGAGATTATCCTAGCCAACTTCTCCGGGGTCATGGTAATAAGATTGGGTCCTGTGGGAGGAACACCATCACCTTGCCCCGAAGTACGCGCATTATTACCATGAGCCCGGGAATTTTCTTGGTTAGTTCTTCGAGTATGAGCCATATCAACGCCTTAACCTCAAGTTTCCCACAGACGGCGCCAATGATGTGATCTCGCTGAAATGGGATGAGCCGGGTCGGGAGCTCCAACGGATCAAATCAACAATTTATAATGTTTGGGGAATTTGATTGAAGATAATGGCTTCAACAGCACTTGCAAACAAAAAAGGAACTCGTGAATGGGCGCCGGAGAAGTGTCCGGCGTAGCCACTTCGATGCTTAAGTCAGCAGGTTGAAGATGAACACGAGCAATATTTGGGAGAAAATATGTATAATGCTTGAGAGTTCAAAGATTTCAAAATCTGTAAATGACATTAATACCTGCTATTTATAGTAAAAAATGAGGTATGTACCTTGATTCCAGTGCCACCTACTAAGTATGGCAAGTCGATTGCCCATACCCTAGCTTCTGATGACTTCTAGGACACTCCAAACCCAAGTTGTTCTGCCAGATTAGACGGCATGTATCAATCATACTCGAGTGTGGTTCAATTCTCGAGGTGGCTCGTGTGGTCGGTTACCCGGGTGCATGTATAGGAGCTCGGACTATGACAACTGCCCGGGAGAAAGAGAAGTGTCCGGGTGGAAGTAAAATGGCTGACCTCTATTCTGGACTTTCCAATTGATATCCCGGGTCAATGATGACCCAGGCCCTTACAGGGGTATCACCACTTACATATTATTTACCACGATATAATGTTTATCTTCGTATTTTATTACTTATCATTCTAATTATATATTGTTCATTTATCTCATCTAACAAATCAAGCGATATCTTAAAATATCTCTGCCTCTCCCTAATTATATTTAATATCATCCATAATTTATTAAAATTTCATCTCACATTTGATAAAGTAAGATAGCTTTGTAAAAATATATTCATGTGAACTGACTAGATTTGCTTCGAGAACGAAGCCACAAGAATTATATTATGATATTTATGTGATGGACGGGGCTAAAAAGGGTGGGGGATAATCGCGGGTGCCATGAGATTGCACTGACAATAAGCGGTTCTTGACGGACTTCTAGGTGAAAGGAACATTAATTAACCGATCTTACACCGGAATGAGAGAGATTTCAAAACTGTTCAGATATGGGACTGTGCAATTGATGAGAGATTAAAAAGATTTGATAGGTACTACTTATAACAAGAAGGTACATCTTCTCGGAAGCTCATCGCATAAGAATTTTATAGTTAAGCGTGCTTGACATGAGACACTTCAGATATGGGTGATCTCCTGGGAAGTTTCTTAGAGTGCGTGTGAGTGAGGACATAGGCACGCTGGAAAGACTCGTATTGATGCAGTGAGGACAATCGTCAAATCTAGGCATTACGGTTGGTATCAGAGCCGACCTCTTTTAGTACGGTGTGGTTTGGGCGAACCAAGTAGAAGCTGGTGGACATATGAGACCTACGGCCAAAGAAGGCGGGGGTGATCACCAGTGCCATAAGGTTGCATGGACAATGAGCAGCTTCTGACAGGCTTTTAGAAAAATGAAACATGAATGAACCAATCTCACACAAGAATAAAGAGATTCCAAAATTGCTCAGGTATGGGATCGTGCAGTTGATGAGGACTTAAAAAGATTTGATGGTACTCTACTCATATCAGAAGGTGCGTCTTCTTTTCGAGAGCTCGTAATATAAGAACTTTATAGTTAAACGTGTTTGACTTGAGATTCTTGGATGATTGACTTCCTAGGAAGTTTCTTAGTATGCGTGTTAGTGAAGATGTAAGCACATTAGAAAGACTCGTCTTGGTACATCGTCGAATATGAGATGTTACAATTTATTTGCTATCGGCCATCACTTCTTTATTATTAATAAAGTATCGGATACAATAATTATTTCTGCTAGAGAGCAATTGAAATATAAGATTTAGGCTAGCTTCTAGTTGTATCATTACTATCAGATATAATATTTCGTAAAGTTAGATGTGTTCAAACCTAAAATACATCGACAAAATGTGCATGCATTATATACACCAGCGCATCAAAATACACACATTGCGTATGTACGTAGAATTTTTTATTGATAAATTTAGATCAAGTACTTTATATTTAATTTTTCTAAANTACTAACACTCCACCTCACCTAATTAGTTAATTGTTATACAAATTTACCCTTACAACTACTTTATTTAATAATAAAATCTTGATTTATCTTTGAAAATCTAAATTTGAAACGTTTTTACATTAACAACTAAATATTTTATTTTATAAAATAAATAATAATTTAATATTTTAAAATTTTCCATAACTTTTTATATAGAAAATAATATTTATTCTAAGTTCAAAATACGATCAATCAGTATGACACGCTTTAAATCATCTCTGAAAAATCTTTATTCCGAGGTCAAAATATTCTTTGAGAGTCCATCTAATCGAAGCAAGTAAGCACACATTGTTAGTTTGTAATCTGATCATTTAAAAATTAATTCGTGCTTAGATCACTTTGTGAAATACTTGTAATAGAGAGTAAGATATCTTGCTGCTCATTTTGTGTTCAAACGTTTTTAGCTAGTCTGTTTTTGCATAGTAATAAACTAATGGCTTATTGATACCAAACTGACAAAAAATTCATTTCAGTGTTACTAACTCAACCGAAATGTTTTCAAAATTTGTCGAGATTATTTATTTAACTCCTCTAAGTCAATCTTTGATCCTAGCAACATATATCTGTGATACCGTCTCAAAAAAAAACATATTTATTAAATAGAAACGAATTGTTGTTTCATTACCATAATTCCCTTCCCTTTATAATTTTGTAAATAATGTTCCATATCTTCTTATTAAATGTTTTTTTTAAATAATGAGATACCTAAATATTCTTCAGAAACGTAATAAAGTTGCATATAACATAGCCTTGTGTGGTGAAACGGGCGGCCTAATTTTGTCTGCCACAAATGGGATTAATTAATAAATTGCAACTTTGTTTTATATTTGTGGGAATCAATGAAACATGAAAGGACACAAGTCATAGTGATGATTCTCCACCCTATTGCACTCGACGACATGACCCTAGCAATGATGTTTTGACATTCGACTATTTTTCATAATTAATTTTTAATAATATATAATTTATCGTTTTATCAAAAATCTATTTTGAAGAAGCAATTAATAAAAAATAAATAAAAGGGTAATTATAATTATAAAATCTAAAAAATTATGAATAGTATAATTCATCTTTGAATTGATGAAAGGCTGTGAAAATATAAAGTGTGTGTTATTCGAATTAAGTCCATCATCACCATATATGTAAATGCCATTCGAGCACTTTAACGCGAGTGGAGTCGTAATTGTGACTTACTATTGTTTTTTTCCTTAGTTAAATAAATTGAATGATGGTTTCCCATTTCATTTCCCACAATCACAATAAATAAAACTTCAAGTAGCTAGCTAGTGGATTAAACTAGAGCATCCACTTTCAAATTTTGGGCATTTATTCAAATTAATTAATACAATAAATCATTTATTTTACCACACACTATTTATCTACTTAGTAAATAGTTTTTTTTTTTACCCGCTTGTAACATTTTCAGTTAGTTCTTCCAATATGTCTAAAAGAAGTATTTTAAAATTTCAGGGCAATTTACAATTTTTGTTACGTAAATTTTTTTTTTTTTGAGATTGTAGTTCGTAATATTGTCAAATTTCAGTTTTATTTTCAATGTCACATTGACTTGACGTCAGTGTGATACTTGTGCAGTTTCACACTAACGTCGCTCATTTCAATTATTTTGATAGCCCACAAAATAGGTAAGAGATTAGCCCCCATCAATGTATCGTCTTTTCCTATACTCCCAATCATCCATGACATCACTTGTTTCTTATCAAAATTTCATGGCATGTTTCATAATGTGTGTGTTAGTTGAGTTTGTGGAGCATATAAGCGTGAGTGAACAATTCTTCAAAATTATACTTGGAACGAATAAAATCATCAAATTCAATATACCAATTACCAAAATGAAACAATATTTTATTAGTCGTATCCAATTTCATTTCAGTCAAATAAATTGATAGTGAAATTTAGATTCATGAAACTTTGACGAAAAAGAATATATAGTATATAGAAATATATTATGGTGGCAGACATGACTTTAACTTTATCAATATTACAGGTCCGATACTATTATATATAATGATAAATCTTATATATTTAAATTAACAACAACAATATATAAATATATATATATATATATAATATTATTATTATTTGTAAGATTCTTATTAAACCACTTTTGAAAAGGGGTATGGACTTGGAAAAAAGAAATATTAGAGAATTGGAAAGCCCCATCATGTCCTTGAGGAAAATGGTCAACATCATCATCATCATTTCTTTGAACATAAAATGAGCCCATTATTATGTAGTATCATAAAAAATATAATATGTTTTATAATTTTAAATATCAGAAAAGATTAAGCTCGGAATTATTAAAAAAAATCCCATAATCCATACGCACAAATGCTTGTTGTTAGTTAATGTCAGTTGTAGTAAAGTTCAAACATATTGGTAAATAATTACATCAAAACTTAAGCAACAGGGTGGTTGGTATTAACGAGTCAAATTTCATATAAGTCGATGCATGCAAGGAACAAATTCTTGTTTGGTTAGTAGCTAAGTTGATATCAATTTAAGCTCATTTTTCAATCTTGAAGGGACTTTCTCAATATAAATCAGGTTATATTAATTCAAATATTTTTTGATAACCTTGTCCCACGTCTTAAAAATCAAATATTTAAAATGAGTTTATAATAGCTTACAATAGACTTCTATAACAACTTGGGTTAATCATTTTCTTAAAAGCGATGACGAATACGAAGTGGCTGCTATAGGGGCCCATTGTGCAGTCATGCAGCCGTGGGCCCGGGCTCGGAGCGTGACATTATTAGCCAAGAAATATACCAAAAATAATAGTCATACACATTTGCAACTTATTGTATTATGTTGTCATACTACGTAGAACACTTTAGTTTAGGGATCATTACATATTTGGTTATGTAATTTGCATATATTTTTTTTGGTTATGTTAATTGTGATTTTGCGTTTTTAGTATCTTAACTTGCATGTTTATTTTTTATTTTTATTTTTATTTTGGTCATGTTAATTATGAATAGCACAAGAAGTACTTGTAAAAAAATCGAAGATTTAAATGCCATTAAACCATGTAAATTAAACGAAACGTAACATTCAATCCCACCACAAAATGAAGGCATGAACGTAAGACAAGTAATTAAATAGGTTAATTTATGATAATTCGTCAACTTCAAAATTGGACATTCTTAAAAATTATTAATTTTGGAATTTAGCAAAATCCTAGAGTTGAAATATGATCATGGGCAGGTAAGAAGATAGTGAAATGTTCCCAAACTTTAATTTATGTTGATAAAGATGTTTATAGTGTAGCTGTAAATATAAATTTTTAACATCTCAATACTACTTTCACTCATGCACAGTTAACCTAACATTCCCTTGTATAAATATGCCTCTTGAGATACTTGAACTCATGACTTCGCTCCGATACCAATTGTTAGGATCAAAACATTTATAATAAGGTAAAAAAACTATATATAGCTGTTAGCCAAGACGCGACTTTATTTTTTATACTTGTGAATCGTCATATTGCACTTACTTGGTTGCTAATGGGTAAGGCTATTAGGCGCATGAGTTCGGGGAGGTGTCTGTCAATCTGATAGTATTGTCTCATATTTCTTAAAAATCAATCTTATCATTCTCATACCGTCGATCATATTCCCAACATTACTTTTATTATATCCCCAATTTCCTTGGAAAAAAAAAAGGTTATTTTTAAGCTGGAGCTGTTTTGGAACTTGACATGGAAGTTGAATGTGCGAATCTTAATCAAGAAATATTTAAAAGAAATAAATAAATAAAAATACAATATCTCATAAAATGACATCCGAGGCATGGAAGCTGGGATTTTTTTGTCTCAAAATTTAAAATATAGAGTTAAAATAATAATATTTACTTCATGTCCGAAAAAACTTAATTTTTGAATAAACAAAATTTTAAAACATAAAGGGTATATTCTACAAGTCGATGCCCGAATCAACAGGGCTAATCTTCAAGAGGGGCGGATTTTTTTTTTAAAATATATGATTTTATATATAACTTTTATTTTAAAATACTTTTGAAATAACAAAATTGCCCTTGATAAAATGCTATTTAGGCTACAGATGTTATTTGCACTCTATTATTATATTTATACTTCATCACATTATTAAAGTTGAGAGGTCTAGTGCAACTAACTTTGACGTCATGGATTAATTTTTATATTACCAAAAATAGAATTCTCAAATTACAAAATTAATCTATTTTTTACTTCATAAGATATATCTGCTTGCACAGAAAATTGTGGGGCGCCCCAGGCATGTGATCGTGTCAAATTTGTGATTAATCTGACTTCTGCGATCAGGTGTTATGCGTCCCGATTCGATCGTTTGTTATAATTCATTTAGTATCAATTCTAAACTAAGAATTTGGTTGATGAATATAGTGAAAATTGCAGAAAAATCAACTAACACCATCAAATTTAATTATGATATTATGAATTTGAACACATTTTTACAAGAAAACTATAATGTTATGCTGAAAAACCAAAGGAATTCAACTACTGGAAATGGAAACGAGCGAACAACTAATTAAGAAAATTTTCAAGAACTTTGTTGAAGTTTTTGGATGAATTTTGTCGAGAAGCTTCTTCTGATCATTGCTACTGGTTTTTTTTCAAATCCTCCTAGCAGTTTTAACCTTCTTCCACAATCATTAATCATGGATCGTGGGTCAACTTCTTGGTCATGCGAGCATCGGTCCTTTAAACCAACCAACTCTTCAAACTTCATGAACTCTAACTCAATGAGCTTTCAATTTTATTCAGGCTTGAAGAATTTGGATCCAACAACATCATACAAATATATAATAGTAAATTTGTAATTTTCACATAAAAGTAACATATCTCGCCAACTTTGCAAAATCTTTAAACTACTAATAATATCACTCCTGCATAAAAAAAAATATTACAATAAACAATTACTTTGCAAATCTGTTGTTCGAAATATCATATTTTCCTTTACTGTCATTGCATAATACTTGAAATATTCCTAAAAAATTGAATCGTAAAGAAATATAACTGAAAAAGGTAACCTAAAGTCATACAAAGTGTCAAACTTTGATAGGGAAAAAAATACCCATTGTGATTAAAGGATCCATTTTTTAGGAAAGTGCCAATGTTTTTACATTTTTTTTATTTTTTGGATCTCACATTTAATTTAATTTAATTTAATTTAATTTAATTGCCCACTAAGCAGGATTAATAATCCAATTCAAACCATAACGTTAGTCTGTCTTCTAGTATCATGGAATTCCACCAATCCAGATTCCACCACGCATCCTTCTACTGTAAGCTTGAATCATAAATATCTAAACCTATACTCAAATAAAAAGTATTTATATTTAATTTTTATTGATATTTACTAGATTATGTACATAAATATATACATGTATATGTTTTCATGTTACACAAAAAAATAACTCTATCACTAAATTAACCTATGATTTGGGGTTGGAATGGTCAGTCTCTTAAACGAAACTATTTAATTATTTGTCACATTTGAGTACGAAATAGACTTCCAAATTTTAGTTAATCAGATAATTTATTAGGGAAAACAATTTTTTGTCCATTAACTTACCTCGTGTGGGGGGTTTTGCAAGTGTTTAAATTTTGGTTTTTTTTACAATAACTATGCTTCTCTTTTTTTTGGCTTTTAGTCAAATTTTCACGAAGTGCTAACGTGATATCTAGAATTATTTAAGTGGTATCGACAATTGTAGACTTATCCGACGTTTTGATCAAAATAGGCAGAAATGCAAAAGGGAACAAGTTATTTTCCCAATTTATAATTATAACTCGAATTGGCTATATTGTAAAAATCTAGCCCACCACCTATATATAAATGTGATTTGAACCTCCATCGTTCCTCACAAGAAAAAAGAGACTCTTTCACGCACACCTCCTCCTTTCAACTCCTAAAATCAATGGCTTCCCTTGTAATATCTACCGTCAATTCGCATTATTATTCGACAAAAAATCAGGTTTCGAATAAATCATATCTGATCAACGATGAATCCACTTTCAAGAAAACAGTTGCAGTTTCTGAGAAAACGATGAAATTAGTTAAACATCGGAGTTTAACTGTTACGAATGTCGCGACAAAACCTCCGGCAGTCGCCCCTCCGACGGAGCAAGTTTGGGGAAATGATCAGAAGCTTGTTGCATGGAGAAGCGTACAGCAGGAGAGATGGGAAGGAGAGCTTGACGTTCAAGGAGAAATCCCCTTATGGCTGGTAAGTAAAAGGAAATAATATATAAATTTCTTTAAAAATTAAGTTTTAATGCGTATTTAATCTCTTGCTTCGAAGCACCAGTTATCTATTGCTATATATTTCATTTAAAATTTTATGTATAAGTATAGATAATATATATTTCTTTCTATTTTTTAAGCAAAAAAAGCTTGTAATTAAGTGAAATAATTTGCAATAATAATATACGTGATCAATCTCTTTAAAAGAACAAACGTAGGCGAAGATTACATGGGATGGCTGATTCGAATTTAATTTATTTTATGCATGTAAAGCCAAATCTATAACCAATACTAGTACAATATTTTATATCACAATGATTAAATTAATTAATTGTTATTATAACAATGATTATGTTTGATCCATGCAGAGTGGAACATACCTAAGGAACGGCCCCGGACTATGGCACATCGGAGACTACGACTTTCGCCACCTCTTCGACGGCTATGCTACCCTCGTCCGCCTCCATTTCGAAAACGGCCGTCTCATAATGGGCCACCGCCAGATCGAGTCTGACGCCTACAAAGCCGCCAAAAAAAACAACAAACTCTGCTACCGTGAATTCTCCGAAGTCCCGAAACCGGACAGCTTCTTATCCTACATAGGGGACCTTGCAAAACTCTTATCCGGCGCTTCTTTGACTGATAACGCCAACACCGGCGTCGTGAAACTCGGAGATGGGCGGGTCGTTTGTCTGACCGAAACCATTAAAGGGTCCATCGTCATTGATCCAGATTCATTGGATACAATCGGGAAATTTGAATACAGCGACAATTTGGGGGGGTTGATTCATTCGGCACATCCCATTGTTACAGATACCGAATTCTTGACGCTGTTGCCTGACTTGATAAATCCCGGGTACTTGGTGGTGAGGATGGATCCGGGTACAAACGAAAGGCGGGTTATCGGTAGGGTCAGTTGTCGGGGCGGGCCAGCACCTGGTTGGGTTCATTCTTTCCCCGTCACCGAGCATTATGTGGTGGTGCCGGAGATGCCGCTGAGGTATTGTGCGCAGAATTTGCTTAAGGCGGAGCCAGCGCCACTCTTCAAGTTCGAGTGGCATCCCAAGTCCAAAGGTTACATGCATGTTATGTGCAAGGCTAGTGGCAAGATTGTGAGTATCTTTCGTCTTTTAATTATATAAAAGAAATTAATAATTTTTTACACCTTTTGATAGAATGTAATCAATTATTTGAAATGAAGGTGGCAAGTGTAGAAGTTCCACTATTCGTGACATTCCATTTCATAAACGCATACGAAGAGAAAGACGAAGAAGGGAGAGTCACGGCCGTAATCGCGGATTGCTGCGAACACAACGCCGACGCAACCATCTTGCAGAAGCTCGTCCTACAAAATCTCCGATCCTTTTCCGGCCAAGATGTCCTACCGGACGCAAGGTAATGTTTAAATGAACGTTATATATATTTCCCAAGAACGTGTGTATATATATTTTTAATTGGTAACTTAAGTTGGATTGACTTCTTGGATTTCGATCATCTAGCTAATTAGTCAAAGTTAAGCTTCAGTACAATTCTTGGTATTTTTTCAAGTTATGTCATATAATATAATATATGAGTGATATATATTATAAAATTGGAAAGTAATAATACAAAATTGCTCACATATAAAATAAAATATAATGGGGTAAATGGCCGGCATAGATTCGTCCAGTTAATTAATAAGTTAATGGACTAATAATGAAAATATTGATTAAAGAGGCCACCACTTTCGATGCAAAATATCAACGGTGAAAGCGACGGGGGCTATTGGATTTGCTGACCCCATACGTAATCTCCCTGCATGCATGGGGTACTTTACTATTATGTAATGCAAGTGATTAAGAAGACGTTACGTGTACGTATTTAATTATACTCGTTACACGATAACTTAATCGAAATTATACAAATTACAAATTTTTAAATCTAATATTTCTTCGTTCTTGATGTCTATTTGCTTTTATATTATTATAATATTCAAAGATTATTCCAATAAGAATTTCAAAGAGTACAAAGTTTACTTTTTATACAATAACATGATATTGATTAATATAAATTAATTGGTTTGAATAGGGTTGGAAGATTCAGAATTCCGATGGATGGAAGCCCATATGGAAGTCTAGAGGCAGCTTTAGAACCAAATGAACATGGGAAAGGGATGGATATGTGCAGTATAAATCCTAATTATTTGGGCAAGAAATATAGATATGCCTACGCTTGTGGTGCTCAAAGACCTTGCAACTTCCCCAACACTCTTACAAAGGTCAGGTTTTTATTTCACAGTGGCATGCTACAGATCATATTTCCTCTGGATATTTAGCTCATTTTTGCGATATTTGGATGTTCAGATTGACTTGGTGGAGAAGAAGGCAAAGAACTGGCTCGACGAGGGTTCCATACCCTCTGAACCTTTCTTTGTAGCTCGGCCCGGTGCGACAGAGGAAGATGATGGTGAGACAAATCTTGTTTTGTGTATTCTTCATGTTTTTGACACATACATTCGAGTATATGAATATATCTTGAAAAAACATTCGGCCGAATTCTTATGACAAAAACTGTTAAACGTGCCCCGAATAGGAGTCGTCATCTCAATGATCAGCGACAAAAACGGGGAAGGATATGCTTTACTACTCGATGGATCAACATTTGAAGAAATCGCCCGAGCAAAATTCCCGTACGGTCTTCCATATGGATTGCATGGATGTTGGGTTCCGAAGACATGAGAATGAACTTGGGAAAAATACTCATGGCATAGTACACTTATTGTGTCTCGTTCATCCATGTGTTTGTAGTTTGAATCACAGTTTATTAAATTTTACCACGTTGCAGATCGATATGTACGTAAGTTCCATATGTAAGTCGTTCCGAAATCGGTGTCGTCATCATAAATACTAAGATGTAAGAAGGGTCAAACGCAATGCATGCAGTATAGGCACCAGGCAGCACTTGTTCTATATCTTCTCCTAGGAATATTTTGTTGTACGTAAATTTCATATTTACGATAGCAAAAGTATATTGCTTATTCCAAAGAGACTGGCACACTATCCTTTAATGTTCCTCCCCCCTTTCCATGCATGTCTGTGATAAAGATTTCATCTATGAGATAGAGATAAACGTAATACAGGAAATCAGAGAGATTTGTTGTTAATATGAGCAAGGGTTTTAATGACTAGTAAAGCACAATCATCAAAATATGATTCTCGAGTCATACTACATACATTTTAAAAGATCTAATTAGCAACGTTATAAGACTCATAACATCAATCACTGGATCCTACAAATACCACTTCTGTTCCGGGGCATTCAAGAAGATAAATGTATGAAACGAATGCGGGGAACTATAAAAGAAGGAAACAACACGAGGGGCATAGCAGGGAGTCACAAGTGTTTGTTTTGGCAGCCATGTAGCACTTGGTCAATTGGGGTCTGGAAATATTTTGCAACAAGAAACCTTTCTTCCCATATATACAAATTCTACCACAAATACAGATCATTAAAATTAAAACACTAATAGAATATGTAGAGCAACTGGAATATTATGAATCCTAGGACAGATTAATCACAAGGTGGACATAATTTGGCATGTCCAAACATTCGTTTGAGTATATGAATACCTACTTGTGGATGGAACTTCTACTTATACAGGAAACGACAATTTGTTGCCTACAATGTCCCGGTAAGGCAACACATTAGTTGCATGATCAAATAGACTGATTTCATCCATAAGAAAAAACCATAACATATCACCTGTAACTAGCGTGAGAACATGTGGTCAGTGATGGAAGGTAAATTTTAAGTATCTGCACCCATCATCCATGTGAACAAACAGTATCACAGTTCAAATCCAGCAGAAGGAAATCTATTTTGATTGTTATACTGTGAAAGTCCGCATCAGAGGAGACCCATAATTCATAAAACAAATCATCTCATTAGTACAAAAAACAAACCATAACAGGTCCAAACTACCCATGGTAATGCTTCGTGTGACAATCTTTACGGAACTCGAACCACCAAACTCGAGAAAGCTCTGGGAGAATATGAGATCAACCTTTCAGATGTCCATGATGCGTTCGATCAGAATGAACCTAATATACAAGTCATCTAATAAAATCACAGCAAAACTGAAACTGCTGATATCGGTGCTACAATAAAAGGAAGTGATACAATAAAGCAGCTTGATGCATTTACATCAGAACAACGATCAACTCATACCAGCACATATACTTGTGTTTACACTACAACAATGAAGGGTGCAGCTATGGGACGATGCAGGTTCATACATAATAACATAAATGATCTTGAACAAAAAAATGATAATAATATATCAAATTAACCATTGAAAAATAACAATATATCTTGATACTTTTAGGAATACACTTTTTTTAAATTATTGATTATTGATATTTCATATTTTTCTTAGTATGTGGGAGAAGGCCGAAGGGTAGGTGTAGCTAATGGGAAATCATGGAAACAGGGAGAAGACAAGAGAATTGATATGTGACAGATGGAAAAAACTTAAATAAATATGTATCATGGAAAGCTCAAGGAGACACATTATCATCTCTTAAGAAAGAGCACAATTTTTCTAAAGGAGACTCAAATTCAATCACCATCTTCAACCAACTTTTGAGTAGCGCTGAACACAGTAATTACTGGAAATCTTGAAATTTTTTTCATTTCCAGGGTTAGTACTTTCCCCACGTCTGGATTTGAGGAATAAATTGTCATTTTCACTGCGCCAGAGTCCGGCTCTGGTAATGAGTCCAACGACAAATGACTTGTAAAACTAGAAATACAATACTAAAGCAAGTAAATAAAGGCAACGGATTCTGTGTTAAATTTATATCGTAAGAGGTGAAAAGAACGACCAATTTCATTTCATGTTTGCTGATGTTAATGGAGACAGGTTGCAGCTTAGTGATAGATAGCTGCTTTCATATATAGCCCAAATGAAGCAATTTTATAGAACTGACCCAAAGTCAAATTGCCCCCCAATTCAAGCATTAAACAAACAAGTAACACAATTTCAAGAAAAAACAATTCGGACGCAGCATTCTCAAGACATTTGGAAAACTTGACTCACCTAAGGAAATCACAACTGCCATCACTGCTGCTGATGCTGTGACGGGGCATTTGGGGGAGGGGGCATTCCAGCCCTTGGGGGACCAAACATAGGAACCTGCCCGCCCGGAGGAGGTGGCATTCCAGGTCTTGGAGGCTGCTGCCCAGAAGGCGGAGCTCCAGGCATCCCAGGTCTTGGTGGTCCCTGCAGTGGCGGAGGGCCCCTCATCATCTGAGGGAGCGGCATCATTGGAGGCCTCTGTCCAAACTGTGGAGGTGGAGCAAACTGACCAGGTGGAGCACCAAGCCTGAATTGCGGAGGAGGCGGCATAGGTGCCCCCGGCATTCCTGGCATCCCCGGCCTCATAGGAAACCCTCCTGGGGGAGGCACAGTAGGGGGACGTACCACCGGAGGCTGTGGTGGGTAAGACATCGGCGGCATAGAAATCTGCGGCGGGCGTGAAATCTGGGGTTGCATCATCCCGGGAGCTGGTCCACCAACGCCCCTAACGGGCCCAGCAAGTCCAGGCTGAGCTTGCATCAACGGTCCCGTAGTAACACCTCTGCCAGCAGCACGCCCAATTCCAGGACCAGAAACAGCATTAGCGGAGTTTGACTTAACGCGAGACTCGTCGGGTGGCGGAGGGCCCTCGACTTGAAGTGCAATGACTTCTTCACCACGGAGAAGCACGAGGCCAAGCGTACGACGGTCTTCGCGTTCTTCCTTGGATCCCTTAGTCGGGGGAAGTTTACGAAACTCTTCGCAATCACCAAGAACGAGATTCATGTGCCGATCAAACGCCATAAATTTCCCCACCAGCTGACGGCCGTCTTGTATCGTCACGCGCATGCGATAATTTATGTATTGAAGCATTTTTGAACTCTTGGACATCGACATTGCAGCAGCTCTGCGAGTCAGTGAGAAACGAGGGGTTTCAAATGTCGCTAGAATCGCTCTGCTTGAGTTCTTTGAAGAGACACTTTTTACTCTAATAATAATGTATTTATTGTCATTATTCTTAATTTATTTGTACAAATATTTTTAAAGAATTAAAATTCCATATTTTGCAGTCTTAAACCCAAATATGGTTTCAGAACAATAATTACTTGAATCATTTTTATATTTAAAGAAACATGATAATCTCATTAATTATGTTAATGCACGCGAGAATATAAATTCGGGAAAAAAAAATTAAATGTTGCATAAGTTAGACCTGTTTGCTTTTGATATACGTGAATTATTGGAGTTGCATGCATAATTTAGACCGGTTTGATTTTGATTACAATGCACTTAAAGTTGTTCTTTTTCTTAAAAAGAAAATTAGATAAATTTATATTAAATGAAACTCTAATGGAATCGTAAAATAATTATACAGCTAATTAAGTCATGGTTGAAGCAAAGAGGGTTGACTTGGGCATTTTTAAGGAAAGCCAACGTGAAACCTCAAAATGAATGAGCTAGATTCATGCTTACGTGACCTTAACATTCATACCCACAACTCTATAAAAACTGACTATGTATAACAAAGGTTGAGCAAGAATCGATCCCCACAGCCCTCAGAAATCATTCAAGTTCATGGCGCGATTGTTTCTACTTGCCCTCCTATTTTTGACGGTGATCGCCATAGAGGGGGCGCCGGCTCCCAATAACAAGAAGGTCAAGTGTAAGGAGAACAAGTTATACCCGCAATGTGCACGAAGGGAAGATCTTTTCTGTCCCGATTCGTGTCCACGAGACTGTGCAGTCGAGTGCCGTTCATGCCAACCAGTTTGTCTCCCGCCGTCGCCGCCCAAGCCTAGTAAGGTCAAGTGTGTGGACGGGCCCAAAAAATGCAAGAACTTGTTGTGCCCAGCTTCTTGCCCCGAGACTTGTGTGGCTAACTGTGCTGCCTGCCAAGCAGTTTGCCCACCTCCCCCACCACCATCAGTTGCGACTCCTAGCCCACCACCACCACCACCACCGGTTGTGACTAGTAGCTCACCTCCACCACCGCCGGCAATTTCCACCCCATTGCCACCTACTCCCTACATCCCACCTCCACCAGACAGCTCGGAGGCTGCAGGTGGGAAGAGGGTCCGTTGCAAAAGCAAGTTATTCCCAGACTGCAAAGAAGAACACCGTTGTCCAGCCGCGTGTCCTGATCGTTGTGAGGTTAATTGTGTCACTTGCAGCCCCGTGTGCGGTGAGTTTAAAGAATACAAATACGAAATGGTTCAACTTCTCAGAAGTATGATAACCTTCTTTCTCTTCTTTTCTTCTAAACAGAGTGCAATATGCCTGGAGCCGTGTGTCAAGACCCGAGATTCATCGGTGCCGATGGATTAACGTTCTACTTCCATGGAAAAAAGGACAAAGACTTCTGCCTAGTTTCGGACACCAACCTACACATCAACGCACATTTCATCGGCAGAAGAAACATCAAAATGGGAAGGGACTTCACATGGGTCCATTCCCTCGGAATTCTATTCGAAAACCATCAAATCTACGTTGGGGCCAAGAAGACAGCGACATGGGACAACACTAAAGACCGGTTAAATCTCTCATTTGATGGGCAACCCGTTTATATAACCGAAGGAGAGGGCGTGAAGTGGCAACCAAACTCAGCACCTGGCATCAGAATCACACGAACCCGGATCACAAATGCGGTTGTAATCGAAGTTGAAGGCAACTTCCGGATCAAAGCCACAGTCGTGCCTATCACAAAGCAAGAATCACAAATTCACAAATACAACATCACAGACGACGATTGCTTTGCTCATCTGGACCTGGGATTCAAATTTTACTCGTTGAGCGGGGACGTGACGGGTGTTTTGGGCCAAACATACGCAAGCAACTATGTAAGCAGAGTTAAGATGGGAATCGACATGCCGGTTTTGGGCGGAGACAGGGAATTTGGCTCTTCGAGTGTATTCTCTACGGACTGTGCTGCTGCAAGATTCAGATATGGGAGACAAGAAAGTCCTCGGAAAGATTATAAGTCTGCAAAGTAGAAATGTCCCAGAAATTTGTTGATCAAGTATTATGTGAAATTATACAAGTACGTGTCTGATTTGATCATAAAATAATTAAGCTTCTTCTATTGGCTGCAAAATCAAATATGGAACATCAACAAAGGGCCTTTCATGGTTGAAACAAACAACTATTTTTGGCAAGTAGTCCATATGTTGTTACCTCTTAATTCATTATAGCTCATCCAGAACTGTGTAAATAACCGGAATCAGAGAAAAACCGATGGTTAATCAAATCTAAATTATTCAAATAGTGAAAGTCAAGTTCCGGAGTTAAACAAGTAGATGCAAATCACTCCAAGAAATAGGCTACAATTTCGAGAATAAAAGTTTCCCTTTGTCCATTTCAAATTTTCCAGAATTACGTACACAAATGGGATGAAAATGATTAAATGAAGGAATGACAAATTGGTACCAAACCAAAGATAATGGGATAAAATAATATTTCGATTTCTTAATAGAAAAATACGACTAATCCAACGTTATAGTCTGAAATCCATATTCCAGACACTGGTATAAGTGATAAGGAAATGTTAGTAAAACTATTACATATAAGAAAAAAACATACAACCTCGAGAAGATATCATCGTTGACAGGAAGAACAGTGGTACACTCAACTTCGATAGACCCGTACGTATTCATCAAAAGTTCAGCGAAGACCAATCAAGCATACAAATGAAGTTGCAAATAGACTTTGATTTGTTCGCAACTGTTTATATAAAATATAAAAATTAAACTCTACCATCGTTTCAATATGTTGTTGGGTTAACTGACAATGATGAAGAATAGTGACTTTTAATTCCAAGAACAAGATAATTTCATATAGCCATTGGAAATTTGAGATGATTGGATTATTGTGTTGTGAAAGTGTTTGATGTGATGGACGTAAAAAAATACTTTCAGAGCATTTGAAAAAAAAAAGCTATAAGTGGAGTGGTACAAGATCATACGAGAAATAAAGTTGAGGAAGATCCTAAGCTAAAGAGTACATAACTCTATAGGAGGCTTTGTATGACGCTCATAAGACTAGCAACCAAAGCATCCGTCCACCCATCAACGTTCTCTTTGGTGTATAGTTCGGCTTGGGATCTAACAAAGCAGGTCATGGAAAAAATTGGTGTGAAAACAATGACGATGTCAGGACATAATCAACAAGACCTTCCATGACACAAGCAAAGGGATTCAAGAGGTGAATTGATGTGAAAAAATCAAGACTATTGAAGACTTGAGTAGAACTTTAATAAAACGAATTTGAGTGTCAATGTATATAGTATTGATACTTATGAGTATAACTTCAATTCAAAATGAATTTGAGAGTCAAGGTATATATAGTATTGATACTTATGAAAGACAAATTATATAGATTCAATTTTTTTTATAATGATTGTAAGATATTGGAACACACAATGAACTGTCTGTATCTTGTTCAGCACCTCCGGTACCTCATGATGTCTTGAAACAACTGTAAGGAATATGTTGTTTGACAGTTATGAATAAATACGTAAACAGCAATTAAAATAGCAACTTTGTGTTTTATCAGAATTAGGTGTTGTGACAGATGTTACAACATCTCGGACAACATGCAGCGGAATATTAACTTTTATAACACAAATCGACTTTAAATAAATAAACGGACAAGATTAAATATGCACAAGTATAAATATTTATGCAGTGCCTTATGGCAAAAATTAATCACTATAAACCAAATTGTTTACACAAAAACCTATCACTAGTGATTTTTACGAAAATCAATTTCCTCAACACTTTGAGAAAATAAAGCTTTCTAAAACAAATAACCAGAATAAAAACTAAAACAAGAAAGCTAAAAACGTGAGCCAAAAGAGAATCCACGAAAAATGATCTTCAGCCAACTTCTTCACAGATATTGTCTGCAGATATTCCCAACACTCAAGGCAACACGCGATCACCACTCTTCAAGACCAGCACGATCCTTGAAGAATTATTTCTTTGATATTCTCGGCATGCACAAGCGTGTGTATGACTATTCTCAATGAAGAAGCCGAGAGGGGAGAGAAACCCAATGATGTCCTTGATCTCTTATTTATAGATGTAGACTTTTATCTCCACAAGGAAATCTATAACATAAGGAAAGTAAGAGTTTTATTAAAAATAAACTCTATTTAACCATTGGTATCATATCTCTTTAAATCATTCCAATAAATAACATATCTAGACTACTTTTGAATGATTATATCCTTATCTAAGAAAGGCAAAATCACATAAAATAATTTACTCAATCAAATCAACAAGGAAAAATATTTTTAGAGAAATAATTAAAAATATAGAGAATTATAACAATTAAAATCGAGAATATTAATTCTCTTCAACAACAAAAAGTGAATTCAAATTATCTTAATTCTTGTTGGTATGAACTTTGGATGATGTCTTGAATAAATTTGAATTGTAAAATGTTAAGCCTAATAAAAAAAACTCCCAAAAGGGGAATGTTATTGTTATAATATGTATTTTTATGTAGTCACCACTCGACCATCCTCATTATTCTCTTGAACACATGTATTTTAATGGAGACATCATATACACATTCTTGATTGGTTCTCTTTTTAAAAGGTATAATGTTGTTAATTGAATAAAAGCTCTAAATGTATGAATTATTTATTTGGCATATATTTTGATTTTTATGAGTTTGGCTTATATCCTAATCTTTATCATTTTAGGTTTCTGCCTAGTTTTTAGAACCGCGAACGAAGTTTATGGCATGAACTTATGTATTTGGACATGGAATACTGTGTCCAATTGATACTGAACTAAGTTGCACGTTATTGACATATTGACATTCTTTATAGCTAAAAAAGTTAGTTCAGATTTAAAATGAATGGCATATACTATTATTAGATTTATATTTTTTTTTCTTCTTGTTAAGGTGACTGTGTAATTTCAAGTTATCCGTAGCGATTGCAAATTTATATTGTAGACAAAGTATAAAAATCATGCATGTATGCAAAGTGCATTTTTTAAAACAATATATTGTCTTATAATTGTATTGATAATTTATGATAAAATTATTTAGGTATTGATGGTCTAACTAGTTTATAAAAATGTTTACAAACATTTATTCATATTATATCGTCGGGCATGATAAATATATACAATAATCATAGATTTAAAAATAAACAAATAGAAAATAAATTAAATACTATTTACTATAATTTAAAAAGAATAAAATTGCGAATCTAGCTCAAAAATCCAAGTTTTCATTTTCGACGATTATAATTTTTTAGTATATAATTGTCTATATTGAGTAGAGTAATTGAAATGTGATGTTTGTGTTGTTTTACAGTTTAAAAGATTTTGAATTGCGTCGTTTTTACAGTTATAGTTTTTGGTAAATCGGCAACCATTCAATCCTACTATTGGTATCAGAGCAAATCATGTGTTCAAGTAGTTTTCATGCGTCAAACTGCTGTCGTTGTACTTTTTGATCTGGCTGGCTAGATGGGTCGTAAAAGAGTGACGTCAGATTTTAACAGGTAATACTATCTATGCTGGAGACAGAGCTGACGATAGGGAAAAAGTAACAATGATCCATAAGGGATATGAGATAGTATCAACCGATAGACACGCACCTCCTCAGAATCATGGGTCTAACAGCCTGATCAATTAGCATCCAAGTAGTTGCACTATGCGAAATCACAAGTATAAGAAAATAAAATTGCATCTTGGCTAACAACTATAATTTTTGATCTAGTGGTAAACGTTTGATCCTGACAATTGATATCAGAACCAATGTCATGAGTTCGATTCTCATTGATTGCAAGAAGAGCAATTACTGGGAGAGATATTATTGAGTGCAATAATTGTTCCTGTTGGATGGACCAATCGAAATGTGTGTGTGGTGATGTACAACTTAAAAGATTTAAGTTGTATCCTTGTCACCAACTATAACTTTTAATAAAATAAAACTCTCAAAGTTGCATCATTGTTACCAACTATAACTTTTGATAAAATAAAACTCTCAATCATATTATAAGTGTGGATGAAAACTGCTTTAACCTAATTTGAAGTAGCCTTTTCTAATTCATATTACATGTTTAAATAATATTTAGTTTAATTAATTATGGTCTAAATCTACCCACATGGATTGGCAGGATTGCTACACGGAAAAGGTAGGAAACAAATATTGAAAGAAAAAAAAAAGAAATAGAGAAACAAAAGAAAAAATTAAGTCTTATTTTATCTCTATCTTGACCCAACACCAAGAAGATAAAAATAGCAAGAGAAAAAGAAAAATAAAAGAGAGAACGACGAATAACCTTTGTATGTAAAAACCCCAGCAAGATTGACAAATATTTGGGTTTACAAACATCATTTAGATTACAAAAACATAGAGAGAAGAAAGACACTATTGACTTAAATTACATAGCAGATTGGAGAATGAAATTTGAAGTGTCCTAGCCCAAAAATTGGCAGAGTTTTGGTACGAGAATAATGACAGAATGGTTCTAGTTTCTAATTCTACCAATACATAGACTACCATAAGATGGAAAAATCTATCTATATATATATACTAGTACCACCTTGGACAGAGGATAATTTGCTTCGAAATCCAGCTCGGAAAAGTGTGAGATCTCAATTCCATCATGAAATGATATATAAACCAGAAGTTGGTGAAGGCCTGCTGTAAATGAATAAAGAAAAGATATATCTAGAGATTTAACACTATCATACAACTATAGATAGTAGTAGCATACCCTGTTAATAATCTACACAAAATCAGTAATCTAAAGATAATGTTAAATGTTAGTTTCCATTGTAATAATCCGGAATACAACTGGAGCTCCTAGTGATGCCATTTTTGTTCTGTGATGCAGAACTCTTGTCCCTAGGGCCAAGAGATTTGGCCCTGTTCTTCTTGAACATCTCTCTCATGGCTTCAGCTTGGCAAAGCACAGGGTATGCCCTGCCGAGGCGATTGAACCTTGCACAAGTGTAGACATGGGCCCGCAAAGCCTCCTCTAGTTTCCCGCCATTCTTTTCCATCTCTTCTTTCACAGCCTCTGAGCAAAGCCCACAAACCATGAGCCCGGAGAACTTTTCACGCACCCTTTTCACGTACTCGGGAGTGCACTCCTCGCACACACCGCAGCCCTCGCACTTGGCATCCTCTACCTCCGATATGGATGATAGGTTGTCCTTGCTTGTGTTTGAGTTTAAGGTTTCTTGGTTTATGAGTTCGAGTGAAATATCCGACAAAGTTCGACGTAAGGTTTCCATCGAGAAGCTGGAGGATTTTGGAGTAACGACGTTGTTTTTTGTGAAGTTTTCACCAAATGTGATGTCCCTATGAGGGGCCATTATGAGATTGTTTGAATGTGGAGATGTTGCTCTTAATTTATAGGGATTAGAGTGTGTGGACAATAGGAGTTTGGACTCAATTATTTTGTTTGTTTTATTTAGTCATAAATTACTCTCCATCAAATACTACTAAGAAAAATAAAATTCTCTCTTCAATTTTATATATTGGAACTCACACAAAATATAAACTACTTTTTTTCTATGTTTCTATTAATGTAAATCAATGTTTATAACAATCTATTTTCGTGTTTGTTTTTGTATAGGTAAAAAAAATGTATCTTTATCTTAAGAGTTTCATGTCCGAAAATTGTATGTACTCTCACTGACATGCAAATAAGTTAATGGATTCTTTGAATTGTGATAGTTTTGTTTATTCACGGGACATCATGCATGTTGCATCCATGAACACAAACCTTTGATGAAAAAGTACATGACATGACATCAAATTCTTGTTTTCTTTCTTTTTTTAATTTTTACTTTTCTTGTGTAAACAAATGCAAACACCAAACACCATCACGAGAAAGCAATCAAAGCCCAACAATATATTAGAAAAAGGATCGATACATATATATGTTGTGTGACAATATATATATGTATATAATTAAGTTACGAAGCATCAAATCAATTCACATGAATCTTGGACTTGAGCTGAAAGAGAGTAGTACGTGGCTTTTAAGTTTGTTTCTCAGTGATGATGAATCGATGCATTGCATAGATAGCTAGTTTTTATGTATCACTACTGCGGCTTTGTATTCTACTCATGTGTTGTAATCCGGGTTGGGGACGTGCAATGTATTAGTTTGCAAATAACATTTAAACAACAATTTTGTTTTTTTTTTAAAATCTTAGTCAACGATTATAACTATTTCTTCATTCAAATAGATTGGTTGCAATACTATATAATTCTTATGCTTTTGTCATTCTATAGGAATATTTCTGGTTTTAGTCATGAATATATATATAGTAAAGTTAATACTGATTACAGTACCCCTGCTCTTGGACGTACGGGAGCGAGGGCCTGAGATCTGCTTGAGTCCACCACCGGAGCCGGAGGGTTATTTTCAAAAACAAGAATCACCGTATGGAGATCTGTTCCGGCCCCTAATTAGTGGCTAGGACAGAATTTGTTAATTGAAATACGATACGCACGGTCCCAAATTTGAGTTTCTAACAGATTTATTATCAATTATCAGATTTTATGAATCACGAGCTTGATATAAGACTGATTCTGCGAAAAATAAAACATTGATTGATTATTCATATTTATATTATTTTATGTTTAACTCAGATTCTTCAAAAGATTAGTGTCGTATAATATTGTTTTATCTAAATATATTGATTTCTCATCCTTGTATTATATTATGTATCTTTCATCATGTCATTTACAAGCAAAACGGTGCCTTAATAGTGATGAATCCTAATCTGTTAATTTATTTTGATAGATAACTAAAGCTGAAAATTGAGCTGATACAGTATCAAAATCACAAACTGGCTATAAATTTTATTTTTAGGCAATTGTTCATATCATGTTCTACTTGCATTTTGTATTTGCTATAACTAGAAAGAACTGAGCACCTTTCGTGCACATGGGCTGTATATTCTTTTACAAAAATTGCAACCAACCAACTAACGATACGAACTTAAAAATTTAGATATTTTGAGAACTAGAATTTTAATCTTACAAAAAATCACCCAAAATTTGATTCTGCAACTTTGTTCGTCACATCCGCTCACTAATGTATACCAAATTGGATAAAAACAAGGGACCATTTTTTGGGTAGCTGTAAATGAGCCCGATGCACCAGGTGAAGAAAATGGAACTTCAAAATCATGACTTGGAATTTCTGCGCATTCTCTTCTTGGTTTTATCCTGCTCTCGGTACCTTCCTCTTCTTTCCTCCCTCTGTCGCTTCCTTGACAGTTGTTCTTCCTTTGCGCGCTCCACTTCTTGTACCTTCCTCTTGGCTTCTTCCTTGAATTTACGTTTTTTCATCTACAGGAAACAAAAGTTAAAAGTGTCACATAAAGATGTACGACAGAGCTAAATTTGATCCGCTTGGATGCTAATAATGACACCTAAAAAAGTGTCAAGAGAAAAAGCAACCTCTGTTTGTGACACAAACTAACTAGATCAGTAGAGGCGCCGTTAATTTTCTAATAGATTCTAATTTGAATCCATGGGTGAGGAAATGTGTAATGGCAAAAAAATCTTTATTTTTGCGGGTTCACATTATTTGTTTCAACTCAATTTATGTTGCAGAAAACAAATATTAGAATCCAGCAGGACCAGTGGAGGTGATCATTTCAAATCTTTTCTGTAAATTTTTGAAAACTTAAGGTTTTGCTACACAATTATAAAATTATTCCCCAAGCTCTCCGTTTCTTCGAGCCAAAAATCCTGGATCTGCCCCCAACGTCAGAATCAATATGAAAACTACAGTCTATTAAAAAAATAGGTACCAAGTCAGTTGTGAGACTTCGATTTTGATTGAAGGACATTCCTACCTTTTCACTCCTGATGAGTTGAAGATGTTGAACAAGAGCATGCACTCTTCGCTCACGAGGCTCCATAACAACAGCTCGTCTCTTTTCAAGCAGTGGTCGCTTACGAGAGGGTGTGACCTTAGGCTTCGATGCAAATGGTAGAGCTGCCTGTAATGACTTGGGTATAACCAATGGATTGAACTTCCTAGGTTTTCTTTCAATTGGCTGTGTAGGCACATAGGTAAGAAAAAATCACGTCAATAAAGGAAAAAAAACACACTCAAACGGGATTGGACAGACTTATAAGCCCATATGTTTTCAATCACCTTGTATAGTGAATCCTTGTTGACTGGAATTGGAAGGTTCTGTTCCCTTCTTAGTTCAGCAACAGTTTTCATTCCTTGCCAGGTTTGATCACGAGGCAGTAATGCTGTTGTCAAAGGGTTGTGAAATTCAGGAACATCAACCTGAGTCCAAGCACGTAAAAAAACAATATCGCCCATTTTGATTTTATCCTCAAAAGTGCATCTAGCGATTGCTTCTTTAGCAAATCCACCTTTCTTTTTGAACTTGTTAGCAATCTCTTCTTTTGCAGCCTAAATAAGCAATGTGGTAAAAGAAAATATCATTTTAAATAAGGGAGCATAAAAACAGAGAAAATGAAATGAAACCATAGTCTAAGCAAAAAAATTACAGATAAAAGTTAGTTTTCTTCAGTCAAAGGTAAGAAAGGTGGAGATACCTTCTTTACTTGCCCACGGATTCCACTAACCGTGCGAATGGCAGCGCCTTCAAACCTGGCTATTTCGAGATCGGAAGTGAACATATCTCCAATAAAAGCAGTTTTCTTGAAGATCTTGCAGGCATGACCAACGAGCTTGATCTTCTTCACAATCTTACTAGCATGGTTGAATTCCTGGATTGTGGCGGTAGCTGTGATCCTGAATGCTGACTGAAACATACAGAAAGATATTGCAAGGGAAAAATGTTTACTAGGTTTTTAGAGGAAAAAAAGTTTCCAAACATAAGCAAACAAAACTCGTCCATTATAAGAAACAAAATGGGTAAAAAAAAGTACACTTCTTTTTGGGGAAAAATAAAACTTTCCGGTGTCCGTGTTGTAGGATAAAGATAGATAATTTCGTCTCCAGACCGATTAAAATTTGGACAAACCACTGGGAGGATTCACCACTGTAAGTTACTTGGCAAGTTACTCCTCCCACATATCAACCATCCAATTTAACAGTTAACACAGCATCTCACTAATCTAGTTCTTCGTTTGCTTCACAATAACACTAGAATTTAAGTGATTTCGTCTAAGCACAGTGAACTAAAATATTCATACTACCTGATTATTTGATAAATTTTGTACTGCTACCACCCCAGCGCGGGGCGGTGCAAGTGGGCCCCAAAACATGGCAAGACAATGCATATGCTCAGGAGTGTATTTGAGCATGCGGTGGCGACCATTACTGTCCTCAATCGCATAAATGGGTATGGTTTGATAGCGTCTCCATCCAATAGAAACAATAATCGGATCTCTAGTCTTCAACACTTTCTTGTGCCATCTATGACGCTTTATCCGTGCCTTCGGAGAGAAAAAAACAAAGAATTAATGGATTTATAACTCGAAGAAGATAAAAGGTAACCAAATGAGGAACAGCATCAAATAAAACATAGGAAAAATAATGTGTTCAGCACAGTTCTGAACCTGCATATATCCAACATTTTCCTCTCCAAGAGCAAGTCCACCAACAAGAACAGGATGACAAGGATCAAAATTTTCAACCATTTCACAGGGAACACCATGAACTTCCAGTCTAAGATAAGTCCCAGTTCTGTAACCCTCTATCTCAGTGCGGGTTATATCATCAAGTTCGTTAAGTTCCGCCATGTTAACTTGCTTTCGAAGTTCAATCTCCTCCTTCAACTGCATAAATGAATTCCATTCATTATTTCATATAGCTCAAGAATATTAGTACCAGAAATATTACCTTATCAAAGAAGCCACTTCCATTACTTTGACCATGGTCCGACTTGGTCTCCTTACCGTCATCATCTGAAAACTCAGCACCATCATATGTGAACTAAAATTAAGGGCACAAAAGCTCAACATAGGCATACTGGATGCTGTGGAAATTTGTAAGAGATGGCCAAACAATATCAACATTTCAATACAGTTATATGCCCATTTAATACTCATTTTCATGCCAGGTAGTTGTCACCAAAATTTCAAGAGGAATCAACAAAGCAAGCCAACAACCAGAGACACATGACACGTCACATAAAAGAACATGTAACACACTAACACTTGAAATGCAAGAGATTCATACAGCAGGGTTTGACAGCAACCCTGTCATCAGTTACCGCTCCCAAAAACTAAAAAACAGAAACATCATCAGAGAAGGATATTGAGCATCAAATTTGGCACGAAGTGCAAGTTTTTTCAGCTTCCGCTCCTCAGCTGCCGAGTTTTCATCCTTGTCAGCACCATCTAGACCATCTGCATGATGACTATTGAATTTCTGACCTGTTTCCAAGTCTTCAAATTCACCAAAGACAGCATCATCACCATCATTGGTAGTTTTCGAGATTTGATTTCTCAAGGATGCTTTTGACCAGTCTCCTGTGACAAAACGATCGCGAATGCTTGTAATTAGATCTTCGCTCTTCCAATTCTTTTGGCTTGCTGTATTTAAGAACTTCGAGCAATCATCAATATCAACATCATTCACATCAGTTCCTTCCTTCAACTTCTGCAAATAATCAATGACGGAGAGATTACAACATGAAATGAAAAATATGAGCTGCATCAACATCGATAATGAACCTGACTAAAGCCGTTTTATTACTTAAATGAGGATATCACACATGCAAGCAAGCAAACACATGAGTGTGCACATGAGAGGGAGATCGAGTCAACACTATTCAGGGGCAAACCTTGTTTCCTTCCCCTTTCGGCTTAAAGAATTCATCGTCCTCACTTTCCTCATCAATGCAGTCTGGAATATCATTTAAAGATTTTGAAGCAGGTTTCCCATACACCAGCTGCATAAGATTGATGTTCTGTCTCAAGGAGGTTCTCTCTGCCAAGGATTCCTTCCATTTTGAAATATTTCCCCTCTCTTCTGCAAAGCAACCAAAATTAGTATGGAAGAAACATAATCTTTCTCAAAAAATTAGGACCTATTGATAGAGAGCGAGAAAAAAACTGCATATGGTGCTTATTGATTACTTTGTCGGAATCAGGAAACTTTGAAAGAAAAGATGAATTATTTACCATGATCTTCTTCATCCGCTGAAAAATCAGAATCAGAATATACATTTTCATCGTTTTCATTTTCTGTCTCATCTTCATTGCTAGGATCTTGCTCATCTTCCTCAGAATCCTGGGTAGAAGGTATCATCGACAAAATTTGGTGTGCATTTCATTTCTAAAATGAAGTGTTCTTTCCAAAAGTAACAATTAGAAATATGATACGGCCACCCACAACCACTACATGATAAGGCATAAATATAAAGATATATAAAAGTGCACAAGTGTAGAATGGGATATTTGTCAAATAAATACCTTCAAATGTTCAGTATCTATGTCATTTTCAAATATAGCTTTTCTCCTCACCCTTCCCTCGCAAGGATCAATCTTCTCAATCGGAGGCTTGCTCTCGGATGCAAAAAGGTTTTCCTCATCAGAACTATCATCTGTGGCTTCTGTGGATGAGTTCTTTTGAATAGTTGTCTCTCTCTCGAAAGAATCGAGAGCATCTACATCCTTTCCATCACTTTCTTTATCCGAGTCATCGTTGTCCTCCAGCATATATTGATCTATCGGTTCTAAAGGTTCTCCCAGATCAGGTAAGTCAATTTGGGCTTCTAACAATAAATTAGGTTTAAAAAGAGATATGAAGCTCTTATCCAGCTTCTCATCAACAGAATATTTAGTGTTCTGCAATGATCTAACCAATTCAACCCCGACATCACGCTCTTTTCCTGGAAGAGAAAGACCATATTTTAGAGAACAAGAGCACAATAAATGAACTTAGTTACTTTTCACCTGCACACACAGTCTGTTCAATTGTAGTCCATAAAATTTATTCATTCAAATATACAAAAAAGTCACGCATAAGATTGATGTTTAAAGATAACAAAAGGGGCCAAGAAAGATGAAATTCAGCCAAATTTGAGAAACCTTGCACCAAGTACAATTCAATGCACAACCTATGACAATCCAAATTCCACATACAGTCAAATGATAAGGGGGATAATGCATAATGCTAGACAAAGTGTAAACCTTTGTGTATCATTCCAGTACTAGCTCCATCATTATTAGAAAACTGCACGAAGTGGTCATTTATATTTATATAGACAGCATCTTTGTCATAAAGGAGATCTCCCAGACCACACATAGGAGCATAAAATAGCTTTTCCTTGTCACGCAATCCCTTCTTTTTGGCAGCTGAGGGCAGAGGACAAGGATCAGCTAATGAAGTATATCCAACCGAAGGGAAATCACCAACGCCGGCAATATGGACCTGTGGTACAATGTAGATTAGCCAAAATGCAGTTATATGAATAGCGTGCAGAGGAAAATTATATGTTTGTGACACAAGAATGGAGATATATAGTCACGGAAACAAGGGAGTGTTGTGCAAATTGTAGTCAAATTTAGAAATGATATGGTTCATCATTGGAGGGAGAAATCAGAATAAATGGTAGATTTCGTCAAAGCACTTGACCCTGTTAATGTAAATAAACAACAACAGAGGTCTACAATCCAGAAACCATAAATTAAAAAAGCCCCTGACAAACTACATCCAGTAAATCTTAGAAAGGCAATGAATTTTCATTTATCGCAAAATGGATGGAAATTTTACTTTTTGTTCTATCACAATGCAAAAAATGTCGCCTGATTTTCTAGCTGAGCTAATGAAAAAGTCAGAGACTCAGGGCATCAGAGAAGAAATGGGAATGATACACATAGTATCACAAGTTATAGAAATCATGGCTCATATTGGCGGCCCATGTTTCACACATTAGCATGGGCCGAGTAAAAAGGTTTTTGGAGAGGCTTTGACAACAGGCATTAAACTGCCAAAATAAATCATATAATAAAGTAGGTACTCAAGGATAAATTTGCAGTCTGACACAAGGAAACTTGCTAGCCTGAAATGTCCAGATCATGTACCTTTGTTCCCTTCTTCAAATTGCATCCACGTAAGTACCCATATAAGGTAATGTTTCTGTCACATTTGTTATCCATGCGCACTTTCTCTGGAGAAGTGACATCTTCAAAACGATCTACTAAAATGTAAGGATGAGAAACTCTCCAAGATAAAGGGGGGAATTTCATAACAGAAATAAACCTCGCCAAATTATGTACTTCACGTTTTGTGTACCTGTTCGAAACCAAGGCAATGCAGAACTACTTAAATTTACAGTTTCCATGAATGAGACCAGATAGGCGAAATAAGTAAATCCTATGAAAGCTAAAAGAAACAGCACACAACTTACTTTCCATGAATAAGACCAGATAAGTAGAATAATTTGGCACCATCATATATCTCAGTCCAGAATCGATGCTTCAAACGTTGCTTTGTTTTCTTAAGTTTCTTTACATCCTTGAATTTGTCGAGATGCGTAAGAACACCCATCACCCTTGGGAATCCATGATTTTGCATTATGTTGAGGAACTCAAAGGTTTCCTGAAAACAGAGGTAGACCCAGAGCAAGAAATGGAAAAAATCATTTCCTGTGAATCTTTTAACCGGAAAGAGGAATCCCAACGTACCTTAAAATAAATAATATATGGCAGATGATACTGAATCTTGCCAATTCTTTGACTAGATATACAGATTGCACATTCATTTTTTCCTCGTGTTAAGTCACATACAAACTTATCCTTCTATTTGGCCATTACCTTGTTGTAACTATGACAGTCCAGAATTCTTTCATGTTTAACTTCTGAACTGTGATTTCAAACAATTTACTCTTTTTGACCCAAAAAAAACACAATGCCTAGTCTTAATCCATTGGATGACAAAGTAATGAATTAAGGATATCTCTGCACGTCTACAAACCATCCACTTTGTTTTGTGTTCCACACATAGTTATTTAAGGCGCAAGGCATATTAAAGCGCTAAGGTGTCCTGCAGCCTGAGACCCGCACTTTATTGAAGTGAAGCGCATTTAGTATAAATTTTTAGAAGTCACATATATAATGCAGATTTTGACTAAATATTATATTAATAAAAACATGTTTCAAAAACTATTGAATAATAATCAATAATGTAAATAAAATATTCAGCATTCAACAATTTTATTGGCAAGAGTAGGCGTTAGAGGTGGATAAATTATTTTTAAATTAGGATAAGAATAAGTATATTGCTAGAATTAGAAGAAATAGAGAAGCTCTAATTGGTTGCAACAAAAAAGAAGAAAAAGTAGGCTGGGATGAGGATGGGCTGAAATTGGGAGAGGCGAGTGTAGCAGTCAAAATCCGAGAGAAACAGAGGACTGCGGCTCATGCGTGTTGAGTTTTTAATAATTAAATGGTATGGCCTCAAGTTAATTGGGATTCAAATAATTGACTGGGCTAGGGTTATTTGTATATAAGTAAATACCCCATCAATAACCGACAAAAAAATAAGGAGAAGGCCACGATTTCAAGAGGCGAGAAAAAGCACGCTTTTCATAACTATGGTTCCAAACCTAATGAGGAACTGTGGCACTAGAATTGCTACGAGCTCTCATAAAACAAGAGGCAAGAACTATTCTCCAAATACTTGAAAAAATCCACAGAAAAAAGGGCCGAAATATTAAAGCTTACCATCTCAAAGCCATAGCTTCCATCGATGAGGAGTAGAGCTAAATCAGCAAATTTGGCACAATCTATCATCCCATTGATATCATTTGGACACTCCACAAACTGCAGTCGTCTTTGCTTACCTAAACCACAAATCCGCTGGTTATCCGTCAAAAAACACTAATCCTAACATCAATGGAAAAGGCATTGAAATCTAAAAAGCAGGTCTGTTATAGTTTATAAATTCAATCCGAAACCAAAATAAGAGAATCTATGCTTTCATAACTTCATAAGTTAGCAAACATTAAAAATGTTAGGCATGTAATCCTTTTCCCAGAGGAAAGAGATGTTGCCACCCAAATCTTGAGACCCACTCCTTTTACTCGAATGGCAACAAAAAATTTCACACTGAACTTTTCTGCGTCTTTAATTTCCCATGTTTCAACTCCTGAGAAACTCTTATGACAATAAATCTGGAAGAGAGTAGACATGACAATCAAACTCAACCTGATACAATCGTTATTGGACCTCGAACTTCAGGTAAGTTATGCTTCGTGTAATGTTTTACGAGACACTTAATCAGTAATGACTTCCCCACCTATAGAAAAATCGGAAACTTCTCAGTTTCAAAAATTCCAGGCAACAAAAATTATGCATGTACATTACCAAGAAACAAAATAATATTATGCACAGAAACCTGAGGAGGTCCCTGGACTACAACAACAAAAGGAGCAGGTTCCCCTGTGGCCCTATCAATTGTGGGAACATGAAGCTTCCGCTGCTCCTTCTCTGTAGCTCTTGCTTGCAGTCGCTTTGCTTTAACAGATGACGTGAATGCAAATGCCTAAAACAAAAACCATCCATATTACTCTAATTAATCACGCATGCATCATTGAGCAGTACTGATGACTTAAACGCACGATGCGACTAAAAATGGGATACAGTGAATATATTTTCAAATCTTCATGCGCTGAAATTTTTAGAAATATAGCCTCAGGTATTTGTCCTACATTACACAACTTTTTAAACGTGAAACCACGATTTTCCATTGGTTGCAACGTATCTACATTCATAAAAACTATGTCAACCGGTTCCATGTAGGAGTATTTTGCAAGCCAAATCAAGCTAAAGGTAAGAACAACCCAAAATTCACTCAAACCACAAGGCTTCACCAGATAAATTTTAACGAAGTTAAAAACGCGTGCTTCACTAAAGCATACAAAGACAACTCTAAAGAACAATACATCAAACTCGAAGCACATAAATGAAAGGTAAAAAATTTGAACTCGAACCTTAGGATTGTTAATCTTCTTCTGCTCCTTAGTTAGGCCTTCTCCTGTATTTGGCTTTGATTTAGAGTTTTTCTTGGCAGAGGCTCCCGACTTTCGAGACCTGTGAGATTTGTGCCCCTGACCGCTGCTCGTATCATTTTCTTTCGCCATGATAGCAACTCAATTAGAAACCTCGCCGCCGCGCGTACTCTAGTTCGACGGGGGATGTGGAACTTACGACACTTGACTGTTCAGCAGGCGCAAAGGAATATATCAAATCAGCCCAAAACCCACTATCATCTAGTAATAGATAATAACCCAATAAGACCGGCCCAATAATTTAAACCGGCCCAATAATTTAAGGAAACCCATCATTAATATGGTTGGTGAAATACTTGTTCAAAGTAAATCAACTTATTATTTGCAATTTATTTTACAGAATATAATCGTTAGGTTATATTTTAGTCAGGGCTAAAATTGGTCAAGTCCAAGTCCAAGTCCAAGTCCAAGTCCAAAAATAAAGAAAAAATTGTATAAGATTCCATCAATAATTTGAATTGATTTAAATAAATCAAAGTGCATACAAATAGAAATCGATCGTAGAGAATGAGCAAAGTCATAGAGACCATCAATAATGGAAAGAGTCGGAACCGCAATGACTCTTAGAAAAAAATAGCAAGTCCACATAAATAAGGAAAACAATAACACACATCTCACACAAATTCTGGCAACTCTATGCAGAAATCTTAGTCGTAGTTCAAGCACTTTTCATATTTTTCATACCATATTTCAATAGTTCAAGTTGTTCTTGTTCAGATTTCAGTATCTTTCTTTATTATATTTTTGTTTTTTGTAACTCTTATAATTTATTGAAAATATAAATAATGTCAAAAGTTTATTATTCAATTTTTAGTAGTTTTCTTTGTTTTGACGTTGTATTTATTTAGAATTATTATAACTGACGATCGAATTAAGTACCTATAGTCGTTGTGATTTTTAGAAGTTATAATTTATTGTTTTCACACAAGTTGGCGCAAGTTTACATCTGGCATGTGTACATCACAGAAATATTATGTAAACACTAATAATATTTTATTCTATATAATAAAAATATATATGTTTCAAAGGAAAATATTAAGCATTTACTATATTCTCTGATTTAGTTTTTGAAACATACTATTACTTTGGAAAAATAGGCAAGGTAAAACATAACATTTTCATAGTTATGTTATTATTTATTAAACAATATTTATGTGTTTTTTACAAAGTAAATTAGTTTATTTATTTTAACGATAAATCTATAATTAGTTACTCTAATCAATATACACTCTGTCTTTGGACTAATTACAATTAACACAAAAACTCTTGTGAGACGGTCTCACGGATCAATTTCGTGGGTCGAATATCTTATTTGGGCCATCCATAAAAAATATTACTTTTTATGCTAAGAGTATTATTTTTTATTGTGAATATCGATAGGGTTATCCGTCTCACACATAAGTCAAATAACAGACTTACTATTAGAGATATGTTTTGGTTGGACAAGTCAACGGACACAAGCATTTAAAAATAATGGTTTCTTAAAAATATATTCTTCCGATTACAAAAGTTATTTTAAAAATTAGTTATTTAAGTGATTTTGTAGAAGCTAGAATTTGGTTATGTTCTACTTCAATTTAAAATAAAAACAAATTCTTTATATGTATCCGATCGTCAAAATCGCTTATATTTTTTTCAATAAAAACACTTGAAAATATGAAATTCATTAAGAGGTTTTTTAAGTAATAGATTTTGTATCCAAACTCGTCTTTGCTTATACTAAGATGGTTTCGCGTATTTTCAGCCGCTCTTCCGCGTCCATGATAAATTCTCAAGTTTGCGATTACTTGGCAAGATTTTAGTCTCTTGAACATTTACTAAATGTTGCAAATAAAATTTGTATCTTGCAAATTACAAATGAAATAGAAGGCAGCACAAATATTTTGTAGTGGGCCCATAATGGGTGAATGAACAAAAGACAAGAGGAATTAATTGATACATACACACATTATTATTGAAAGAAACACTTAATAACTAAATAACGCTTCACAAATCTCAGAGAAAACTTCAAAAATAATCCCATGGTAGCGAACTGCATTCAAATTCAAGAAACAACTCAAAAGTTTCTCCAAATCTTCAGCTCCAAACAATTGTTTCTCCAAAATCATATCCACCATTGATGCCCTGAAATCTCCACGGGGATCTCTAGACTTCTTCTCTACCGCCAGACTCTCCTCGATCATCGAAGGGTTTTTACTCGACTGGGTGGTTTTCCGGCGAGGCTTGGTCGTTTTACGGCGACCAGAAGAAACATAATCTTTGTCGTAGTAGAGATGGGTTGACATTATGTGACCAAAGCCCAGTTCAGTTTCTGGGTGGTGGGTTTTTTTCACTGTGGTCTTTCTTGCTGGTTTCCGGCGATTTTTAGTGATTTTTGGTGGCGCAGGCAGCGGCGCACTGTGGGTAATAACTCCACCGACGACTCTGTTAGATGATGACAGCGAAGAGCGGAAGCTGCGTTCTCCCAGTTCATCGATGCTTTTCATCTCCTCACACCTTGTTCCCCGGAAAGCTTTCCGACGAATAGAGTCGCCGGAACAAGAAGACAAGCTGAACAAAGCATCTGTTTCCGGGAACTTTTCTTCGCCGCTGCTAAACCACCCACTATTAGACGAAGAGCTCTGCTGCAGGTTACAAAGATTAATCTTCTTCCATTCTTGAAACCTTTTAGCTTCTTTCAGAGACTCCGTCACTGAAACAGGCGTAACCGGAGGACATTTCCTTCCTTCCGCATCGGAAGAACCATGCTTTGAAACCAAGATCCCGTTAAATTTCCCAGGATTTTTGTGTTTTTTCAAGAAAGAAGAGCGGTCATTTTCATCATGAGAAATTCTACTCACACTACTATCGCTAGTTTTGGGGATGGAAACGGAGCAGTCTGCAACATCTGGCAGTGTTCTCAAGTGGCAAGAAGAAAAAGAAGAAGACAACAAACGAGAAATTTTGAGGATCAAATTATGATTTTCCATGTTTTTGAATTCTTGCATGCATTTAAACTTATATATATATAGGGGGTCGGCCTCCGTACGTCACAAGAATTAATTGTCTACGCTCGTCTTGTGTATATGTCTCTAGATATTCTTTGTTATTAATTAAATCTATAATCTTGATTGACCAATTGATTTTAATTATGTAATTTACGTATCTACCACTTCATGTTTTTCCAAGTTTAAAATTTTATTATACACAAATTATTATTCTACCATGTATACGATGCCAATAAAACCCGCCGCCGTTATTATATGATGCATTCTAGATAAAATCTCAGGATGAAACAGTAGATTGTAAATCTTACTATCTAAATAAATAGCACTGAACAAACTTTGTGCAACATTCTGGTAGGAAAAATCGAACTAATAATCATTAATTAAGCGTTCACGACATACTCTACCAATTCAGATGCTCACGTATAATAATTATTTTATCATAATTTGTGGTTTTGATCATTATGAGTGGAATTTATATCGACGCTCTCAAATTGAATATCTCTCTGTCTCTGCGTTTGAATAATCAGGGCCCTGTACAAGTTTATATATACTATTAAATATTCCAAGGCCAACCCAAATAATATACAGTAACAATCACGTGACATGAACATTAAATCAATATAAGACCACATACATGAACTTATTCCGACATTCACGTTCGAAACATTTTTTAAATTTTCTCAAAATTTTGGAATTGAATTTTAAGGTTTACTCAATTTCTTAATATCAAAAAAAATATATATATATGTATATATATACAGGTGACAATAATATATCTACATATTATTTAATATAAACCTCGATCTCCCAATTAACATTAATGCAATAATAATATAATAAAAATATATTTCACATGCTTTAATTTTATTTTTTTAAAAAAAAACCATATTAGGGAATTGATATTTATGATGAATAACTTTTAAATTTCTGCTTCGAACAATATTTATAATAGCTAAAAATATATATATTTACTCCAATATTTGTGTTTGGGTGGAGAGTATCAAGGCTTGAAGCTCCGTGTGCAGCGGCGTATTATCTCAACCAAACGATGTCCATACGCACTCGTCTTATTCTATATTCCAAATGCAACCAAACAACACACACACAATCTAATTTAATCAATTAATTTTCCACAAAATTAAATAGATATATGGGCATTATAAATAAATTCCCATCATTTTGGAAATGAGAGTAAATTAAGATATTATANAGGCCGCGACGAGGACGTCACGTTCTGAAGGAGGGGTGATTGTGATTCCCTTGTCCCACATCGNAAAAATCTATATTTAATATATACATTTTCATTCAGAATTACAAAAAAACAAAAAAAAAAGTCACGAAATCACAAATAAAATTTTAAAATATTTTAGTTAAGACGCGATTATCGTATTCTTCACAATCCCTCCCGAGGTCCAAGTTGTGTGTGTGTGTGTGTGTGTGTTGTGTGTATATATATATATATATATCCACCTCGTCTTTTGNTATAAGCATTATACATAAATTCCCATTATTGTTTGGAAATGAGAGTAAATTAAGATATTATACAAAAATCTATATCTAATATACAAATTTTCATTCAGAATTACCCCCAAAAAAAAAATGAGTCACGAAATCACAACAAAATTTTGAAAATATTTTATTTTAGACGCAAAGATCGTATTCTTCACAATCCCTCCAAAGGTAGCTGAATTTTATTTAAGACGCGCCG